>NW_015150889.1:0-10689 GCF_000732505.1 Cyprinodon variegatus
CTTTCTGAAAGTGATGGGCGCCGCCATTTTGATTTGCTTGATTCCCTCCTTTTTCGCCTTCTTCTTCTTGTGTTTTATGGACGTTGGCAAACAACTTTTGGTGCATTACCGCCACCAACTGCTTGATTTCCTCCTTCAATACTGGCAGTAATACCGCAGATCGTCACTAGCTCGGCCTGGTTAACTGATCAGAGCTCGGTCTCGGTTTTTCAAGGGTAGTGTGAATGGGGTAAATGAGTCATGTGACCCAGAGCTGTGCTTTATGGCAGCCTGAGCTCCCCTTTAACATTAGAGCTAAGCTAAAAGTTGTTGTTAGGCAACAAACCAGATGAAGGGTGACACTAACCCGACCAAACATGCTTTTGATTTTGGGGAAAAAATATTTTCCTTTTTTTAAAATTCTTTTTATAGTTACGTTCAGTATTTGTTGTTATATTGCATTACTACTTCATTATTAATTGTTTAATATCAACTTGTTGAAATTGTATTCGAGAATTAAGGTAGACCCAGACGTGATTTTTGTAAAAAATAAATAAATAAATAAATAAAAAAAAATACAAGATTATTACTATTATTTTTTTTAATTCATAAAATAACAATACTGTTAAATTTTATACCAGTATAATTTGCTGCTGAAAAGCATGGAAAGTGATTTAAAAGCTGAAAGAGAGAAAATGGTAATTGCAGAGGTGAAATAATGATGTTCTTCTCTCTCTGCAGCCAGGGTCCTCTCTCCTCCATCAGAGCCGTCATCAAGAGAAGTAAGTAAAATGTTTTTTTCATGATCTATAAAGAGTATAGATTATAATAAATTGTGACTACAAGCATCAGTACAAATTCAAGTTTGACTTGGATTAAAAGCACTGATTTGTTCTTGGTTTTTGGGATGATACAGATTTCTAGTTTCAGTCCATAATTTAGAGGCTGAATGACTTGCAGAATTCTCCTTTTTAGGCATCAAATCTGAGCTTTTTAAAACTCATGAATTTATCTAAGCCCTCATATATTGTTCTGTTAAACCTAGGGATGGGAATCGAAAACCGGTTCCGTCTGTTCCAATGCCACAGCACCGTTTAGCAGCTCGCTTAATGATTCTCTTAAAGGTCGCAGGCAGCACCAGAGCCTAGCGCTCTGGGCAGCGCGATTTATGTCACATATTTTATGCAAGTTACATACACAGCATTCAGTAAGCAAGTACGACGTGACCAGGTAGTCTAGAACAGCAAAACAGAAGCGGTCAAAGTGATCGACAGTCTGGCTTCATTTTAAGGAAGAGAAATGTGGCAACAAGGCGCTTTGCAATCATTGCAAAGTGGCAATTACATCCGTGGGACGAAATACATGCAAAAACACCTGGCATAAATTTAACGAATGTCAGTGTTAAAATGTATGCCATCCGTTAAAATGTCATACATTTTAACAAATGGCGTGTTTTTGATGCTTCCGGACAGAAGCTAAAGTTACGACCAGCATGGAAGGCAACTCTTGTGCAAGTAGTTCGTTTTATATCACTGGCTGTGCTTAATGAGGTTCATAGTAAGTCATATGCCATTTCTGGAAATAAACCAATTTCCTACGTCTCTTTGGGGTTGTTAAACATGCTACGAAGTTGCTCTGCAGTTCAAAGAGCGAGAGAAAGGTGAGGCTCGTTCATTTAAATCAAGGGGAGATTAGTTTATTTCCTGAAATTGTACAGTAATGCTTTTTCATTAAACGGATGCCTTCTCCATTAAATATAGATGACTGTGACGAGACGGGTAGCCTGGCTGGCTCAGAGGCTGGCAGCTGCCGGTCACTGCCTTCTGTTTTCACTGAGGCAGGCAGAAATAGAATGTCTCAGGCGAAGGTAGACAAATGTCACCACGCACTTATCAAGTTATTGTCCAGAGAATTGATAAGGAATCGAATAGTTTCACAGAATCGATAAGGGAATTGAAATCGTGAAAATCTTATTAATTCCCAACCCTAGTTGTATTTTTTCTGGTGCATTTCCTAAAGGAGGAGTTTTGATCAGAGCTGATTTTGGGGCAGTTTACCGATGCATCATTACCTGCTGTTAATTAACACCTTAGAAACTAAGTTAAGCTGCTGTTAAAACTCTACAGCAAAGATTTAAAACTAAAACTAACATTCTGTTTAAACTGAGCTCAGGTTTGTTTAAATATATTCTAACTAAGTCTGGAAGTTTTTACCCAATTTTAACCCTTTTTTTGTAATAAAAGCTGGTTTTACCTAATTTTGATTTGTCCCGCTCTAAAATATAAACCCTTTCTACATTTGGTTTACCTTTAGATTCCCATTGTGCGGCTCTGAAAGATGGTTTTTAATATCTTAGATGCTCCACATGTTTCCTTCTGCAAAGTTAAAGCTGTTATTTGGAGTTTCAGGTCAAAGTTTAAAAACTTGATCTTTTCCACAATGCCAGACATCTGCCTTTATGTTCTGTTACTGTAGCAGAGTCTAAAAAGCAGCTGTTTGAATCCGATTTATTAGCAGAGAGCTAATAGAAGAAGATAAGACTCCATTATGTTAAATCATCTCAAACTTCAAGTAAACGATTTAAACGCATAAAGTTTGTCTCCAAAGGTTTCTGGCAAAGCTTCACCTCCTCCTATCTGGATGGAGACAAACAAAGATCTTCAGTAGCTTTGGAAAAAAAAGAAGAAAAAATTTATTAGCAGACCTACTTAGAGTATGAACCAGTTTAAAACATCTAAACCAACCCTGGTTCGGTTTATTTAGATCTGATTTAGATTTTAAAGCATTTCTTTGCTATTTTAAAGTTTTGCATGATGTTAAACTGACATTGGTCCTTCTTTGAAGCATTCTACTGGTTTTTACCATCATATTATGCAGATTAATCTACTGATAACCCAAAAATGATTTCATCATTCAGAAATCCAGAAGGCAATTATGTCTGTGTTTAATCTGTTGATCTAATCTAATTGGTACTTTTTGTTTTTTTACCATCTTTCCCATCAGCATCAAGGTCCACCTCTGTCTTAGAGACGCCCAGAGACAGAGAAAGAGACAGGAGGTAAAACCATCAATGATTAATTATAGCTCAGCTAAAGGAAATGCGTTGAAGCTGATGTGCAGCAGCATTTAAAACTCAAACGTTTATCAATCATTAATTATTCTTTCTTGTTTTAGATGTTGAGTTTATCTGTAACTGTCCCCATTTTCACTCATTCAACTACTTCTATAAGCAGCTTTTGAATTTAGGATTAATTCAGCTGCTTCATCTAGAACCTCCTTTTAGGATTTCATTGAGCCTGAAAAGAAATTACATTTGAGGTGCAGAAGTTTTTCAGTTTTAGGGAAGTTTATAGGGAACAAATTCTGATGATAGCATTTTAGAATCATCAAACAAGAACAGAACAGGTTTTTTATTAACTTTGTTTTAAGCAGAACCTGAAATGATGAATTGTTTAATTTCTTCCATACATTTGTAAAAAAAAAATGTACATTTTTGTTTTTATATTTTAAATCTTAAAACAACAGAGAGAAATTCCTTAATGCTTTAGTTTGATTAGTTTACAAACTAACGCTTTGATTTGAACATCTTCGATATGACTTCCTGTTGCTTGTTGGTTGCTAGGCGACCAGAGATCACCATCTTGGCTGCGGAGCCACTTCCCTCTACATCCTGGTTCTCAGGAGCTGTTGGAGGAATCCCTCCTCCTCCTCCTCCACCGGCGCAGATCTGGGGACCCACTATCGCTCCGGTTCTTCAGGTCAGACTCCTTTGATTGGACACGAAAACCTTCACCTCCAATCAAGATGAAACCATCTAACTGTGACCTGCTAGTGAATTTAAACTCTATCAGTTCTGTGTTCCACCTGCTTGGAAAACCTCATCTTAAAGTTTCCTTTTGCTCGTTTCTTACCGTCGTTTCCTTCCTTCCTTCCTTCCTTAGCCTCCTCCTTCCTACGAGGAGGTGATAAGAGAGAAAACACAGGAGCAGGTTCTCCTTCCTCCTGCCTCCAACTCACCGCCTGTTTCTAGAACGACCATCGCCACACAGACCGATCCAGGACCTGCTCCCAATCCTCGCGGTAAACTAGAAAGCTGATTGTCGCTCTTATAGGTTTGTTTTTGTGTAATAAAAGCGAAATCTGTTCCTGCTCGTAGAAAGAAGATCAGGGAGACCGCCCCGCCCTCCTCCCCCCTGCACCATCAGATCATCGGATACAGATGACCTCAACATCACCTCCAGCCAATCAGCTGTTAGCTCCTCTGAGACAAACAGCGTCACCTCAAACACACATCCTCTGCCTGTAACACACTCCTCCACACACACACAATGCTCCGCCTCCCTCAGTGAGCAGCATTTATCTTCACTACTGACCTGTGGGGGTCAAACCCACCAGTGGGACCAGAGTTTACCTGCTGAGGAACTGGCTCCTCCTCCTGACGCATCCACACATGTCCCATTGGAGCGCCCCAGGCCACGCCCTCGTACTAGGCTAGGTCGCCAGCCGGCCAACGAGGTTAAAGTCCAGACTTTGGTTAAACTGCGTGAGGACGGTTTGGCCACCTTAGCGGCCCGGGCAGCCGGCGGACGCACAAACCCAGAGGGGAACCAGGGGCCGTATCTGCAGGAGCTGCTGGAGGCGTTCAGCTCAGACGACTGGGGATTCCCTGACCCCCACAGCGAGGACAGCCAATCAGAGAGCGGGGAGGAGGACGGCGAGGACATGGCGACTCTGAGAGCGAGGATTCAGGCGTTCGAGCAGCAAGTGGCCGATGGGGGCTGTGGAGACACTGCAGGTGTCCATACGGTGACTACTGAGGGTTCAGTCGCTACAAGACCCGAGCCTCGCCCACGGCCTCGTCTCCTGGGGCAACAGGCCAAATCAATCCCACCTGCCATCGCTCCAAAACCCAAAAACCTTCCAGCTGCTCCCAAACCCTCCAGCAGGGCATTCTGGGAAGATGGAGGAGCTGCAGGGGAATCGGGAAAGCCAGGAACACCTGAAGTCTGCCCTGTGGAATCTCACCCTGAGACCCAAACTACTGCAGAACCGTCATCAACCAGAACCACACAGTCTGATCTGGGATCAGAACTGAAGCCCTCCATCACAGCCAAACCACAGAATGTTACAGACCCTCTCCCATCAGGGACGCCTGTCCCCGCCCCACGGCCACCTCCGCCCAAACTAACGCACACCATCAGCGCCGGTTCCTCCCCACCGAATCCCAGGGCGCCACGCAGGCCCCCGGTGGCCCCCAGAGCCAGCCTGGGAGCCTCACAGCAGGAAAAGAGCTCTGAAGAGGTCGGAGGTGAAGCTGTGACCCAAACAGGTAACATTTTACACTTACCGACTGTTTTTAGGCATCTGCTTAATCTTTATCTGCAGTTTTTCATCATAGATTAATCTTTACCTTCCAAGAACATTTTGTTTTGCGTTCTGAAGACGATTTTAAGTTGTTTAGACTTCCAATAAAGTCAGATTAAAATTAAAACAATCAAATTATTTTTTGATTAAAAACATTATAAAAATAAACTCAAAAAACCCTCCGGTTATAACTTTAAAGCAACAAGTCTGCTTCTCCTGTCGGTATCTTGAGTCTTTTGATGCTGCTTGAGTTCGCTCACTCTCCATATTTACGTTGTCGTCACGGTTCATTCAAATTGAACACGAATGCGGCCTCAGAATCAGGTGATTTCCATGTCCTACATAGGAAAAGGCGTGTTCGCATCTTTGGTTACCTTGGCGACGCTTCGGTTACCATTGCAGCGCTCCAAGGCAGCGGCCAAGAGCAGCTCCTCTCGACAATTTCACAAAATATGCTGCTTAAAACGATACAAACTAAACATAAAAACCCGCGTCTATTATCGCCAACGCCTGCTGGAGCTACGGTACCAAAATGTTTCAAATACTGACATTTTTGACGATTTAAAAAGCTGTGACGTGCTACGGACGGATGTCAGGAGGACAACAGCGGAAAATAACGGACGGAGGAAGAGATGCGCGAGAGAGGGGAAAGCGGGGCTGTGGAGGGGAGCTAACTGCAAAGCTAAAGAGAAATTCCCCACAGACCGCCGCTTCCATCAATCCTGCCCTCCAACATCAGCTCGCTGGAAAACAAAATGGATAATCTTCGACTCGAACTCTCTTCAAAAAAGGAGATATGTAACTGCTGCGCCATCATTCTGACTTGGTCTTGGCTGCGTCCAGCAGTACCGGACGGTGTTGTTGGGCTGGGGGAGCTGATGCCGTACCGCACCGATAGAAACAAAGAGGTCTGCAGGAATGGAGGCTCCTCTGAGACTGTTCCCAGGCAGTCTTCGGCATCCAGAAAGAAGCACAGCCCTCTGCAGGTGAAAATGTGGAAAGCACTCTAGATGCTTCCCTGCCAAATGCTGAAACATCCCCAGCCGGCTCCTCCCGCCCCCCTCCGGCTTCCACACCTTCTCCAGCGTCGTCTGTCGTTGCTAAACCTGCCGAATGGCACCACTGCTGCTTCAACCACGTCTGCCTATTCAACCCAGGGGGCGACCACCCTCACAGCTTCATCATCATCGTCCTCTTCCTCCCCTGAGCCAGGAGAAGCGAGTGCTTCAGGAGCTGGAGGAGGTAGTAGCAGCTCAACAACAACTGATGCTTACCTTATCAAAGCTGCACTTAAAAAATTTTATTGTCTAGAGAGCTGTTCTAAACGAATTTTTGTTTTGTAATAGAAAATAGCAATATAAATCTAATTCTTTTGACTAAGGGATCAAAGATGCAAAGGACACATTTTGTGCGATCCAAATTCTGCGTATCATGCGAATGGTTATGCTGATTTAACTCTCAAATTTGGAGCTTTGATGCACACACACTTGTTAAGATCCCTGTTTCTGTTAGCAGATATTTGCAAAGGACTCTGGTTATTTCCCAAATATTTGCAAGAGGGAAATGTCCCGCTTCCTGTTTACGCTGCCTAACAACCAGATAGGCTAGAAGAGCAGCAGCTGCTGATAAAGAAGTGAAGTTTTTGACTGGGCTGCACCTTCAGAAGCAGTCGTTATGATGATCTCTGTTTAACTCTGAAGTAGAATGATATTTGATGCTTTTCCTCAACTGTGGAAGCTAAAAATATAAAAGGATCAAATTATAATGAAGGAAAGACTTGAATGATAAATCTGGAATCAACAGCTTAGGTCTAGTTTTCATCCTAAACTAGATATTTAATCAGATTTGAGCACAACAGAAGCCTTTTGTGAAAACATTTGTTTTTTTATTCCTTTTTTATTTTCAGTCTTGATTTTTAACTCCCATCTCCTCTTCTGTGTCGTGCTGTGATTTTGTTTATGTAGCCTTAATATTTTTTAGTGTCTGTCTTCAATCACTTCAGAAAAAATCTACCTACAGGTATAAATAAACAATCCTTGGAAACTGAACAAGTATCAAAAATAATTTCAATAATCACTTAAAACTTGACTTAAAAGTGTCAGCTACTGGTTCCATGGTAGCAACAGTATACTGATGCTCATAGACACAAACAGATTAACAGGTGAGCAGTCAGCACTTTACTCTGATCAGGTGTAAATATGGCCACAAACAGGTGGAGTCATCATGGCATCTGTCACTGTCATGGTTACATAATAGAGCAAGTAAACAGCCAGAGCATCTTTGTTTGAATGAAATATCCTAATGAATAGAAACACATCAGCTTCTCAGTGAGGAATCCAAAAACTGAATGTTTAGATTTCTTTTTTTTTTTTGTAGATTTTCTGTTATTTTTGACTCATTTTAATTTATAATTTCCAGTGTTTTATTTTATTTTTTACACTGTCACAAGTACAGAGCAATGAAATGAACTTTATGCATTTAACCCATCCCCTTGAGGATGCAGTGGGCTGCCATTGTGCCAGGGAGCAGTGTGGGGTTAAGAATTGTAGTGGGGAAAAAAAAGTATTCAGCTGCTCACACCAGTTAAATAAACAGAGATCGACGGATTTCACTCAATCAGCACATTTATTCATATCTTATATTTGCAAAGAGAGAACAGTTTATCATACGGCCCTTATGGCACAGTATTCAGCCCTGTTCTGCCTGAGCAGCGTTCGTTCCCCTTTACTTACAACAATAGAAAGTAGTCAGAGTCAAAACAAATTACAGACACTTTGGTTAAACAGTAAAATGTTATGAATAAACCTTAAGAAAGAATCTGGCTTGTTTTGAGAAGAAGCTTTGCTTGTCTACAAACATCCTCGCACAAGGAGAACTGTGTGGCCTTGCAGGTGAAACGGATTTAGTTAAAACTTTTATAGTGAGTAAATGGGATGAATTAATATATGAAATAAGAGAAATCTAAATTTTCCGACAACAGGATCTTTGCTCATGTACCCAGTGGAGCTTGAACTCAGAACCTCTGGATTCCAAGCTCAATGCCCTAAACACTAGTCCACCACTCCCCTACCTCTGCATTTAACCCACCTGCTTGGGGAGGAGTCGGCTGCCATTGTGGGGCACCGGGGGTTACGTGGTCTTGCTCAGAGACCCAGAGTGGCAGTCTGTGGGAGTGGGTTTCAAACTCCCAACCTCAGGATTCCAAGCTCTAACCACTAAGCCACCACTCCCCCTGATAAAGCTTATTAAAAAAACCACAGCAGCAATAAAGTTCTCATCACACACCAGGCTAATAAGATGGTTTAAAAACAAAACAATTAAAACAAGTTGGGGAAAAAATGACTGATTATTTAATTATTTTTAACTGACCGTCATAAATTGTTAAATGTATTCATGTTGTATGGAGGAATGACTGGATGTGCCCACCCTTAACCTGCAGGAAACAGTTTATTTCTGGCTCGTTTTTTTCACAATGTTGTTTTTGTTTTTCCTGTTTTTGGTCCAAACAAGGAAAAACTTCCCTGAAGAACGGATAATAGAAGGTTCATTCAGGAGGAGTATTTGCATGGCTGAATGCAGCCAACTGAACCTGTGTGGATAAACAGAGGTTGATGTATCAAATAGATGTTATACAGAAAGCAGCTTTACTCATTTTTGTTTAAAAAAAAAAAACATGCAGATGGAAAACTTTTCTTAGGTCCTCCTTTCTTTCATCATCACTGCAAATCCTTTAGCAATCGTGAGTGCTCTTTCTTTTTCTGTTGCACAACAGAAGTTGGCTGCATGACATAACCAGTCTGCATATGCTCAGCTTTTAAATATTAGTTCAGATATCCTCATTTACAACGTGTCATAATTCGACTTGCTGTTGTAGCAGCACATGTAGATCAGGTTCTTCTCTGCAGACAGCAAAGCGTTTTATCTCATGCATGTCTGTAACATGATGCTATGGTGCACATATAACAGAGCAGGGATGAAAGGAAAGTAAACTGCTGCTGCTGCTGCTGCTGCTGCCCATCGGCCGGTAGAGAACTGGTTTGTCTGCAGCCTGAGCGCAGGTGGAGGACGACGCTAAACTGGGGAGCTGCTGATTTCATAGACTGTCTTCCTGCTGCAGAGAGATGTGAAATTTTATATCATTTTATTTTCAACAAATGTTTTTCTTTTTCAAATTTCTAATTTTCCAGATTTCATTTTTAGATTTTTATTTTGTTATTGGTTTTTGACATTTTATTTATTCACATAAAAGTTTTTCTATTTTTTTTATTAAGTTTTACGAGTTACATTCTTTTCAAATTACCTTTTGCAGATCCCATTCTCTTCGCTTTAAAGCAAATAAACAATCCCACACGATTGACCAATAGAAATGTTGTTGCTAGCGTCCAGCTGACCAATAGAAAAGCGTGTTTGCTCCGTCCACAGGAAAGCCCCCCCGTTCACAGAAGTTAATTCAATTTATGAAACTGAAATGAAAACAAACACCTTTAAAAAAACTTAAAATTCAAGTGAATAAATAAAATGTGAAAAAATCTATTAAAAAAAGTTTAGAAATAAAAACTGAATCGTCATTTTCACATTTTCTTTGCAAATAATGGAGCTAAATTCGCTCCATAGATTTTCTGAATTCTGACTTTCATTTGCTCTTAAACATTTAAATGTCACACAGTTAAAATATCACCAAAAATAAGAAAAAAGTTGGAAAAAAGAGCTTTAATTATATATATTAACTAATTTTTTTATGTTTTTCCTACATGCCAGCTAAAGGAGGAAGTAGCCGTTCCACGGTCAAACCGGCAGCGCCCGCTTCCCCTCGCAGAGCCAGCGGTGAGACTACAGTCCCTGCAGTGTCTGTGTGTGTCTTTGCGTGATCTTTAACACTGATCTGGATGTGGCTGCAGCACAATGGTGTGTTTGAGAGCTTAGAGACACAAATGCAGCTCATTCATTATGCTGCAGAAACATGCAAACGAGTGGACAGATTTTATGTGCTGCGTGTTTGTATGCGACTGCGTGTTTGGGTTCAAGACAAAGAGGGAGGATTGTGTTATGCAATCTAAACTTGGTGGGAGAAAAATGGGATGATTGTGTGTGAAGAAACAAGCCCCCACTGTTGTTGTGGGTTTAAAGTGTGTATTGGCCCTCAGTGTGCATTGCTGGCTGGGCTTTCAGCTGGTTTATTGCCTCTTTAAATTAGGCTTGTCCTGAACTTGTTGTAGAAATCTCACCCTGCCAGTATTTAGACTGGTCCATGTCCGCTCTAAGAGATAAGTGTTTATTCTGCAGAATATGAGACTGAAGTTCTGCCAAAACATTGTTTCCTAGAGTCACTTAAAAAGGGAAGGTTAA
>NW_015150889.1:10719-24176 GCF_000732505.1 Cyprinodon variegatus
ACAGCAGCAACAAAAAACATGCAGTCAGTTGTTGTGCTTTTAGATGTGGAGAAGAACAGCTGCTGAATTTCACACTGAGCATCTAAATGTGCAAGAAATGGGATTTAAAGAGACTTGGAACAGAGCTTGGATGTTTGTGCTTAATGTGGCTGTCTGAGTATTTCAGAAACTGCTGACCTGCTGGGTTATAAACAACCACAGCTCTGTTTAAAGATAATACCCAGTGAACAGCTGTGGGAAGGAAGAAACATGCTTTGTTGTTGTGGTTTGGATCGAAGAGAATCTAGAAAGGGTAAACTGGACAAAGGGGCTAGAAAAGCAACATTAGGTCAAACAAGCTAATGCTAAGCTATGCTGAATATAAGCAAAGCTGGAGGCAGATGTGCTACGGCAGCAGGAGACCTCGCCAGCTGCTGTTTCTGTTTGAAAACAACAGGGAAATATTCAACATTTGATCATAAGACTGTAGAAATGATTGCGATGGAAGAGACGTAGAGACCGATAGGTCAATAAAACCCATTTTTTACTTTACACAAATAGTTATTTAAGTGATAGCTTCAGTCAAGTTGAAAGAGGATCAGTTTTGCTTTACGAAATCTCATTTTAAACCAAACTAAAGAAAAAAAATACTCTGAAAATCAGTTTGAATCAAATAACAAAATAGAGCTGAACTAGAACTGATTTAAAAATTGTTTAAAATAAGACAAAAATGTGATTTTCCTGAATTATAAATCTATATTGACCTAATATTCCATTTATTTCATCTTTTCGATATAAAACATTACGATGTTGGATTTTCGGTTTTGCTTTATTTATTTGGGTTTCTCTGTTTTGGATGCAGTTAATCTCACTTTTAAAGTTCCTAAGTTGATGTAAAGTCAGTTGTAGCTCAATGCTAAAGCACACAAACCTGCTCCCACAACAGTAGCTGTGAACACAAAGTAATCCCCTCACATATACAGGTTTGGAATCTGATCAAAATGTAGTTTAAATGGTGCATTGAAAACATTTTAGACCAGTAGAGGGAGCTAATGTATAACTGATCATCTAGCCGCACAGGGGAGAAGTTATAGAAATAACAGCAGAATAGGCTGGAAATGGGTTTTCTTCCTTTATCTATCACAGTGGGTTGATATTTTATGTTTTATAAATATAATTTCTCATCTTCCTTTCACTTCCAGCTCCAAATCTGGCTCCCAAACCGACTTTAGTACCACCAGCACGTCCAGATCCAAACCCAGTCCCTCCTAAACCCACAGCTGTCAATCCTGTTGCTCCAACCAAACCGCCAGGACCGCCAGGACCGCCTAAACCACCGACACCAGCTCCAGCCATGAGGAAGGGCTCGATACCCCAGTCCAAACATGAAACAGAAAACCCTCCAAACCCAGCGTCCTCAGACACCTCTCTCCCTCTACGGTGAGAAAACGAAAATAAACTGAATCAGCGGCATCAGGAATACACCTTATGTTATGAATGTTTTATTAAAGAGGCATGGAAGTGATTCATTTAGATCAGAGTTTAAGCTAGGGCTGGTTGTTATGGCCTAAAAAAAAAAAAATCTAATATTTTTAAAATTATTTTTAATTTGATTTCCGAATGTTTTTCGAAAAAATATTTTTTTCACTAATTAAGGAAAGCAATAAGTACAAATGGGTCACCATGTCTTTGGCTTTGCGAGGGGGAACATCACTACCGCGCCGCACTATTGGCAGCTGTGCTTCTGTTAACAGCTAGCTTGTTAGCTATCTTGACCTGGAACCTTTTCTAGCCGTTTTAAAATATGCATTTCAACACACAACCCCATTACTTCTAATACAACAGCATCTAAATAAACGTACCCCCTCCCCCTCTCCAGGAACCTTGTAAAAGTAATTTAATTATTATTTTTTTAAATAAGGCCTTAATTTGCTTTAAAATTCATAAAATGTGATTATCGTGGCATTTAAAATGGCTTATTTAAAAAAAATGTGTAAAGTTTCTGAAAACAATTTCGTCAGATATATTATATCACGATATAGTTGCACAGAACTGCTTCCGGTTGATCGTAAAGCCGTATGCTCTGAAAAAGGATCTTGAGGCAGAGAAAAAGCTAGAGAATTGGAAAATGCTAATTTTAACAAAAGCGGCTGGAAAACGAGGAATTTGCGACGTGGCTGCAGCCTGTCATTGGTAAAGATCACCAAGGATTTTGCCGTGTTTTATTTATTTATTTATATATATATATATATATATATATATATATATATATTTATTTATTTATTTATTTATTTATTTATTTATTTATATAATGTCATGGGTACTTATTTCTCAGAGCTAAATTATTTCTAAGTGCACTAAAAGAGCATTAAAAAGTATTAGTTACTCATTCCTGTATAAACACCGGTGTGTTGTTAATGTTCACAAGCTGCTATTTGCTGCTGTTTCTGCTGTCTTGGCTGCAGCTCGTTCCACTAACTGTACCCCCCCGCTCCCACCCTCCTACTAAACTTGTGTTTGGGTAGTAATGCGTTCTGATAACCTCCAAAAGACACGTCATCATAGCAGCCAAAGTTATCGCTGGTGTTGCTATGAAACTAATGTTGAGAAGTTTATTTTCCCCTCCCAAAAAAACAACAAAAACCCAGCCACAGTTGCTGCATGCCGGAAATCCACCACTAAGTCAGAGAACTTTAGGCTCTGCAGTTCCAACAACAGCTGATTTTATTCCTTTTTTCAGTACGAACTTCTCTCTCACCTGTAGTTATTTCATTTGCCATTTGATGCGACGCTGCCGATTGTCAAACTTTTTTAAATCGCCCTCAAGAAAAATTCAAATTAATTTAATCGATTTTTTTGCCCAGGCCTAGTTTAAGGTTTGATAGTCGTTATTCTAGTTTAGTTTTTTTAGTCTTTAAAACCACAAAGATTATGATTTATGATTCTGTCTTGGAGGAAATGCTGTTTGTTAGCATGTGTTGAATCTTTAAGCATAAACTGGTTTGATGGCCTCTCAGATCAGCTGGAAATAAGCCCCACAGCCTACAGAGCTTTTATTGTGAAATAATAATTTATTTTCTAAATTGAACATTTGTTCCCAGCATAATTAAAGCCTGACGGAGGTTTTGACTACTTGGTTTTCTTTCTTTCATCCTTTTTTTTTTTTCCCAAAGTCCACCAAGTGTTAAACTCCTCCCCCTTCGCCCTCCACCAATCAAAGCCGCCCCAGGGAGACCGCCTCCCCCAGCCATCAACTCGTCCCCCTCAACCAATCAGATCGCTGCCTCCACTACACCTGCTGGACGATCTTCGCCATCACACTCCTCCTCATCTACTCCCACGGCTAATCAGATGCAGACACAGAGGGTGGCAAAAAAAGGCCCCCCTCTGCCGCCTCGCCCTAAACCTGGACACCCGCTGTACAGCAGCTACATGGTACCCACACAGACGCACCCAGAGATTAGTCTGTGACAAACAGATCTACGTTATTTTTAGATCTGATTTTGATCTGGTTGTTTCCCAGAAACAGGAAGTCCTGATTGTCCTCGATGATCCGATCCCGACTCCTACAGAGCCCCAGGAGTCAGATGAAGGGAAGAATCAGAGCAGCGTCATCAGCCCGCCTCAGTGTCTCCTGGACTCGGACCCGCAGCCAGAGCCCGTCCAGGATAAGGAGAGCGAGTCAAAAACGGTCATAGAGGATCTCAACCAGCCAGACATCCAGGTACAATGCAGGAAATCATTGTGGTTTTAATGCATTTGTTTAAAAATATACTTCTTTCTATTCATCTTGAATGTATATTTATTTCTCTATACTAATTTACATTTGTGCTGACCAGTGTGTTTTTTATTTTATTTTTATTTCAGCAATGTACCAATGAGTTTCCGTAGCCCAAACTGATTCCTGTTCATTACGTTTTGTTCCTGGATGTTTACTATTAACCGATTAACTAACTCACTGTGGGACGCCACCAGCTGCAAAGTTTTACTTATATTCTCATTTCTATGGTTGTTTCACCGCCTGAATTTTATTGCCCTTTAAATTAAGGTTACCTCAAAGAGGCAACTAGATTTTGAAGCCATATCGCTGATCCATAATTAAAAATGAGAAAAAAAAAACGCAACCTAAAATGGCAAATTGTGCTGCTAAACAATTTAAATGTGTCTTCATCACTCAGATGAAAACGGTAATTGTAAAATATGAGATGCTGGCCTGAGGTGAAAGAGGAGAAAGTATGGCATCCGCATTAATGCATTCATTTTCATTTTACATTATTCAAGAAAAAGCCACTAAATAATAGGGGTTTGCAAAATAATCGTCATGACGATGCATCGCGATTCTAATTATTGTGATCTACTGCATCGATTCTTGACGCCAAGTATCGATTCTTAATTTTAAAAAATGAACAAATAAAATACATGATTGTTTGGCGCACATCAGCCAAACCAAGTGGAATACAATTTCCAGTCCAGTAGATGTCGCTGCGGATGTGTTGATGCCCGCTGCTTTGTGTCACAAGCATTTCCGTCCGCGGGATACTGAGACGAGTCATTCGTAAACAAAACATGGAGGACACTAAGAAAATTCGCCAGTCAGCCACTGGTAAGGGCTGTATCCTTTTCCTACAGTGTTCAGTGAAAATAGCGCGATGCATTGCGATATTTCAAGTATTGCGATGCATCGTGATAGAATCGCATCGTGGAATGTGAATCGTGATTCGAATCGAATCATTACTTCTTTGCCAATACCCACCCCTGGTAAATAATCTGCGTACATAATCCGAAAATCTCCCAGAAATAATACAAGTGGTCATTTAAAGATAGAATTTAAATGTAATATACCCACAAGTGGTCTGCACAGTAGAGCAGTGCTTAGCTCTGTTGCATTGCAGCAAGAAGGTTCTGGGTTTGATTCCTGTTCTCCCTTTGGGTTCTCTCCAGGTACAGCAGCTTCCTCCAAGAGTTCAAAAACAATACTGTTAATTGGCTTCTGTTAAAGGTATAGTGGAGGGTGTTCTTTTTTCCAGGTGGATCATCTAAATAAGTGGTCCTCCTAATTGTAAATCATTCTAGTGATATGTTTACGTAAGGACGTCCTACGGGCTCGTCCCCATTTTCACTTACCGGTGAGTCTGACATAGTGGAAAAATTGCAAATCTTCTTTTGGAAAGAAAGCTTGTATGAATGAATTAAATGGCAACTTTAAAATAAAACGTGCATGAGGAGAAATGGGCTGGTGCACGCTCTCAGGTCGTTTAATAGAGCGGGTACACGGTTCTACATGTGCATCTGTTTTTTTTAACCCTTTAAAGCCCGATCCAAGAATAAAACAAAACAGAAAATTCCTTTTTTTTTTTTGGTTTGAATTCCTTATTTGGCCTTTTAACAAAATATGTAAAAAGAAAAAACAGAAATACATTTTTGATATTAATAATTTATTACTATGTGATAAGTCCAGATTATTTTTTGTGTATTCTTCTACTGGCTGTTATCAGGTTTATCTGATTGTGTACAATAGGATTTTGAGCCAAGTTTTTACCATTAAATTATGCAATTATTGCAAGACGCAAAACATTTCAGAAACCGTATGTATCAAATATGATACATTTGGCATTACTGGGTTAAAGTAGAAAGGGTGGGACTTTTTGAAAATTCCCTAAACTCCTCTGCTATACCTTTAATTGTCCTTAGGTGTGTGTGTGTGTGTGTGTGTCTCTATTTTGCCCTGCTACAAACTGGCAACCTATTCAGTGTGTACCCCGCCCCTCACCCATACTAAGCAAGAGAAGATGGATGGATGGATGGATTCAAAAGTGTTGCGCTGGTTCCAAAAGAGCCAAATTTTATGCTGCCTTTAACATCGTGGATGCCTCTGTCATCTTTTGCTGGTCTCTCGTATAAAACTGCAGACACAATGAAAGAGAGTGGCTGCATTATCTACTGTGACGAGTGGAGAAAAAGGTAGCNTCTGTCATCTTTTGCTGGTCTCTCGTATAAAACTGCAGACACAATGAAAGAGAGTGGCTGCATTATCTACTGTGACGAGTGGAGAAAAAGGTAGCTTTAAGATGTTTCAGCAAGAGAGTTCACCTCAAAGCATGCAGTTAGTTCACCAGATTATGATCCTAGTATTAAGCATTGTTTGGCAGCTCCCAATAATAGACTCCTTCATAGCCACGGTTCAGCATTCACTGGGATTCCAGCTATGGGCTCCTCTAGCTGGCCGGGCTTTCTGGGATTCCCTGCTGCTGTTCCTGTTTTTCAGGAGGTAAAAACTCCATCACCAGCATATGAAAACAAACACATTTCAATTTTTATACTTTCTATAGTATTTATAGATGGTTTCTCTACAGTTCAATAACAAAAACAAAATGAATTGGATTATTTACTGAACTCTCACTTTTGTACCCGGAAAATAAATACATACTACTGTTTTTTTAACTTTAAATGTAAATATTGTTGTTTATTTTGGATGGGGATCACGGATGCAGAGACTGTCTCCCTGCCAACTCAAAGATCAGCTTCTCTGATTGGACGAGCTTGATGCACATTCATGCTAGGAAGCTCAAAACACTGCGGCAGACGGTGGAAACACGCCGCAGGAGCAACGCCCCTTGATGAGCGACCAACATAGACTTTGAATGAAAACCAGATGCCCCAGATGTTTGCTGTGTAAACAGCATTGATTTTATTTATCTATTTGAAAGGAACAATATGATCAAACTTTCTAACAAAGGCCTACTCATGATGACATGCACAGTTTATATCGAATGCTTGTTTTCGTCTCAAATTAAAATAAAAAGAAGTAGATTTAAGCTTAAGCGCATATCCAAACACACGACACTATGCCCTTCATTATTAAGATACATAATCTAATATTTACAGAGGCTCACAAATATCGGAGTTTATAATCCATAGTTTTGTTTGTTTAAGGCCACTAGAGGGCACCATAGCCTGTTTATACAACTGAGGTGAAGAAATATGATGAGAATCAGGAGTTGTGCTTTGATGCTCATTAATCCCGTAAATACAGGAAGAACCAGACGCCTTCAGCTTTATTATGAAAAAAGGCAGATCCTAAGAAATGGATAATTTGAGCACTTAATGAAAATATCTTGATAGAAGACTTCATAATAGGTTTTACTTTTCTATTTTTATTGATTTTAAGAAAACCAGAACTAGTATAAATATTTCTGAACCTTTAAACCCGGAGCATGACAATAATTCAGTATCAACATATCGTGATTTTAATTTTGTTCATTAACCGTGGCATTTCTAGGGCTGAAACAATCCGATTGATTAATCAATTATTGAAATAATCAACAAATAAGTTTGAAATCGATTAATCGTTAATGGGAGTATAATGACTCTGAAATATGTATAGCAGACAGACCAACCCACTTGGACCAGTAATTATACCAAAATTGTAAAAAGAAATGTGTAAACATTTTGTATGAAAATCTTTTTCTTTTGTCAATATGCTGGATTCAGAACTCCTCAAGTGGAAAAGTTTTATTTTTACCTGGTTTCATTTTGGAAAAATTCTTCATTAAGGAACATTTAGCTATCAGATTATTAACCAAAAATATAATCAACAGATGAATCGATTTGCTAAATAATGGTTAGTTGCAGCCCTAGACATTTACAATATTTCAGTTTACTATACAGTCTATCATTATTTGTCACTGACTGACACTTTATAAACACATAAAACTGACTGGTTTTATGTGTTTATAAAGGTGGCTAAAATATTTCTATAAGTTTGTTCAATATCAATATTCTATTTTGTTTGTGTTGATAGTGGAATTATATCGGATTAACCAAACGTAATAAATATACTATGGTGTAATATTTGGTCATGTCATCCAGTCCTGTTTCAGACCTTTATTATTTCACCCTAACAGTATTTTCTTTCTTTCTGTAGTCCATCCTGCCTGCTGAGCTCAAAGAGCAGCCGGACCCCCCCGCAGTCAGGTCAGAGAGCTTCACTCCATGATCAATCCAAGATGAATCAGAACCACCCAGATGCTAACCCTGGGACCTCTGTGTGTCGTCCGTCTCTGCAGCGGGCCACGATGCGTCGCTCTGTTTGACTACGAGGGAGAGGAGGAAGGTGAGCTCACCTTCTCTCAGGGGGACGTCATCGCCCTCCTGGAGCTGGTTGGTGAGGAGTGGGGGCGGGGCCAGATCCACGGGCGAGCTGGGATATTTCCACTCAACTTCACAGAGGTGTTGGAGCCCCTTCCAGAGATCACATCGTCATCATCAGTAGAAACCTCCAAACTGGAATCAACAGAACCAGGAGAGACGGAAAACTCTGGTGAGTCACAGAGATAAACTTGTTTTAATTTTCCCTTTTTTAAATGTAGCACTTTGTAGCACTTTGAGATTTGAAGTCAAATGTAAAGTGCGTTATAAATAAAATTCATTATTATTATTATTAGATTATAATCTGCTGGAATAAATGTCCACTTTAACCAGAGACAGTGTCTCCAGAAAGAAGCTGTGTGTTGAATATCAAACATGTTTGATTTTCTCCCGACCTCACGATTCCTGATCTGGAGGTGATCAGGAGAGGCTGATCGCCGCTCGTAACCCCCCCGACTCACGACGCACGATTAGGCTGAAAGTCTGCCTGATCTGAAAATTCTTGCACGACTGGAAAATCACCCCGAAAATCGCACAATGTACTAGGGGTGTAAATCACACCCATCATGGTGATTCTATTCAGTATCGATTTCCTGACCCAACGATTCGATTATTTTCGATGCTCAAGAAAACACCACGATACGATACGATTAATTGTTTAATTTTTTTTTTTTTTTTACCTTACAGGATAGACAATGTTTCAAATTTGAAATAAATCAATGAAAGCTATAATATCGTTTTGCGTTTTATTTGAGAAACAACAGCAAATAACAGAAGTACAAAATTGTACTCCACCTAGGCCTATGAAAACCTCTTTCACTGAAAAATAATAATACCCCTGCGTTATAGATTCTGAAAGGCTTTGTATAAAAAAAATACTGCACAAAATCAGTGCAATGAGTGTAATGCAATACCTCGGCTCCAGACAGTCGACATCCTCGCCCCCTCCGCAGACGCTTCGCTGCACCTCTCCCAAATTGTAGCTGACCGCAGACAGGAGGCCGGCTTGTTTTGTTTTGATGACCAAAATTGCGGATCGTCGGCTGTTGGATCGATGCACTGATACAAAACTATTATTTACACCGTTGTTGTGTTGTGTAACCGTTGCCCCACCTGCACGCCCTCTGTAGTATTCTAGATCTAGTCTTCATTGAAGCTGAACTTGGCAGAGATCTGTAAATGATCTCCAGCTAGAAGCTCCATGTTTCACACATGGATCTGCCGCTTTCCCAGGTTCTGTTATTCTGTATTTGCCACTTATCAAATACACTAAAACACTTAATCCAGTTATGTAGATAAGACATCAGACTGAAAATAGACACAGGGGGTCACTATGGTTTTATAACAGTCAGGTACTTTGTACTGATTGACTGCTATGATATCATACTGATATTCTTATATTCCAGATTTAACTAGATAAAGCAAAATCCCTTTAAATATGTTTTTATAGAACTAAATGTGTTGGATTAGAAGATCCTAAAATAGTTTTTAAAGATGTTTTTTGTCAAATTTAATTTTATATTAACTTTTTTTTTTTTTTTTTCTCTTTTAATTGCTTTTAAACCTATTTACACACTTTAATTTCCTTTTTTTCTTCATTGCATGTTTATCCACAGTGACCGTTAAGCCGTCTGAGTTAGAGGTGAGTGTTTCTCTGCTTGTTTTCCATTTTTCTAAAGCTGTTTTCTGTTAGTTCAGTCTGTCACAGCAGCTAAAACAAGTATTAAACACGCCACCATTTTTCTCGGTTAATATATTTCTAGAGGTGCTATTGACATGACCTTTTAACCAGATGTCGGTAACAGTTCATGCAATCCACACATAAAAAGAAATCAAACGGCTGTATATCCTTGTAGATATGTATTAACGAATGCATTATCACGTTCATTAGGATTCTGTCAGTTTTCTCTACTTACATACGCACTAAACCTGATTTTATTTGTGGGAACAGACAGAGGAGTGGGTGGTTGCTCTGTTCGACTTCTCTGGTCAGACGGCAGAGGACTTGTCGTTCCACAAGGGGGCGCTGATTCAAGTGACGGAGCACATCGACGCTGATTGGAGGAGAGGTCGACTGGACGGGAGGGAGGGTCTCTATCCCGCTGCTTTCACACAGCCCTGTCAGGGTACAAAAATAAATCTAGACGACACTTTTCTAGAGTCATAAACACATTAAGAAATAAAAAATATTAGAAAGAAAATTATAAAAGAAAAAAAATTGATTGGTGTCAGAATTTAAAACACATTTTTGCCTCTTTGGTTGTTATTTTATTATTATGTAAAAAGATTGTTGGATGGCTAAAAAGGCTACCTCTGTTTTTTTTTTTTTTTTTTATGTGTGTGTTTTTTTTTTTTTTAAATCAGCTCAACCAATCACAGGCCAGTGTTTTTTTTTTTTTTAAATCAGCTCAACCAATCACAGGCCAGCAGTCTGCGGCTAAAGGAACTGCTAAAGCTGTGTTTGATTTCACCGCAGAGAACGAGGACGAGCTCACCTTGAAGGTTCTGGATTAAAACAATTTATTTTTTGTTACGTCGAATCCAGAGCTGCTCTCTTGTTTTAAACAATGGCTTTCATCCCGTTTCGTCTGTTGTAGGTCGGTGACATCATCACACAAGTTGAGTCCGTCGATGAGCAGTGGATTATGGGAGTTGTGAGCGGAAAGCGTGGGATCGTTCCTAAAAACTACATTTCATTCCTTTGATGAGGAAGTTAAAGCCACAGCGTTAAGCAGACTTTTGGACCATTAACGACCCCTCAGGGGCGTTTCCTGGCTCTTTTTTATTCTAGTGTTTTTGGATAAAAAATTCATCCATTTCAGTGTTGTTTTTTTTTGTTTTTTTTTTAGACTAAGCTTTTTTATTGCCAGGAGCATTATTAAAGGACCTAAATCAAGCCAGATTGTTTTTAATGGTGGATTACTAAACTGGAAAAGGAGAAACTTTGATTGTTTTCTTTTAATTTAGACGAACTGAACAGAAGTTTTCTAGTTTGCTGACAGATTTCCCCCTTGTTTTATCAGGACCTTCGTATTTTACTTTTTTACTCATCGTTTTACCTGATTGTTCAAGGATTGAAGCTCATAAACCACAATCCTCAATTGTATCAAAGGAATTGAGGTTATCTGCTTCAATGATCATTTTCTCTTCTTTACTTCTTATTTTCTGTCTTCATTCTTTGTTTGCATCCATTAAATAGCAACTCATAATCTGTCAGAAAATACAAAATATGCAATAAATTTACTGAACATTATTTGTGCAAATTTCCTCTTTTTCATCTTAAACATCTGGTGCCTTAAAATCAACATACCGTTAAACTGTAAATCTTACAGCTATGGAAAAGTATTGTAGTAGCTGGTAGAAGCTGCTGATAGGATGCAGTTTTCAGACTAATGATTCAAATCTAAACTTTATACTATGTGCTCTAATGCTACGTTCAAGCTGCAAGCAGCAGGAGCAGCAAAAATGCGCATGCTGCTTCATTTTTGGTGCTTGTAGAAGTTTAGCCTCTTTGCTGCTCTAGCTGCGCGGTGATAAAGTGGGTCTGATGCGCGTTGTGCGGAGCTACCCTATCCTTTCTTTACCACTGTGGTCAGTGGGTAAAAAAGCTGTTTTAATGTTTTTAAATGGAAAGTCAGCCTGAAAACTTCCTCTGTGCAGTCAGTTGATCAAGATTACGATCCTGTCTTCAAATATTATTTGGCTGCTCTGTCACTAGGAATCCCTTTCAGCAGCAGCCTCTGGCTCGGTCGACTCTTCGCAGTTTGCCGCTACTGTTCACGGCGGCTGTAAGTCGTTTTTCATGTATGTATTTCGATACATTATTACAAGAAACAGAGAAATCATATCGGTATTAAATATATTTTAAAACAAAATAAGGAAAATTTATACATACTAAAATTAAACTAAAATCTTGTTAATATTGTTTTCAAAGTAAGACATGCAGTAAAATGGTATTAAAATAACAAAAGTTTCTTTTTTACACCTTTCCAAACTGTTAAAAAAGTTTTCACCCTTTCCAACTCTACAATAATACATTGTTACTCTGTAGAAATGACAGGAGCCACATTGTTAAAAGTAGCGGTCGTTGGTTATAATGTGGTTAGAAAACAAAAAGTAAATGCCAAAACACATATTTAACCAACACTGTCATCCATGTAGAATAGAAATACACTTTATTATTGCTGTGTGTCAATGCCAAAGAAAAAAGACAATTAAGCCCTTGGGTACAGGATGAAAGAACAATGAAAATAGAAAATTTGGAGGGAAAGGGCAAATAGGTCACTCAGTAATGTGGGGAAATACAAAAAAAAAACAAGATTTTCGATATAAATATAAAAAACACCACAGATACATACAGCTTATTAACACAACAACAAAAAAAACTGGCATGGATATGGAAAACATTTATGAAGTATGTAGAAATTTGCAAATAAAGTTATAGGATTTACCTTTTCAGATTTAACTAAGTTCAATTCAGCATCTCTTTTGAGTATAAAACAGTTTAAAAGAAATAATTAACTGCCAAGTCTCGACATCAATAGGATGGTAGTAAGAGCGTGTAATACCCCCTTTCCACTGTCCGAAAAACCAGTTTAAATTCTGAAACGATCAGCTTTTAGGGGCTTAATAACGCGTGTCAAACAAATCAGAAAGTGCTCTGTGTTAAGATTGCCTGAGCTCTGAGCGGCATGCTGATCGAAACAGCTCTGTTTACGTTCAATAAACATGGCACAGCTCTGGTAAGAGCGATTCAGAAACTATAAAGCCCTGGGTTCCCTACATATTGCTCTCCATTGTTTACTTTCCTGATTTCTGTCACTCGTATTAACATCATGGCTATCCCAGTGTGATGATGTCACCAGACACGCACCTGTGAGCGGACAGAAGCCATGCCACTTGCTAGCTATTAGACCCAGCTTTTCTGCCAATGGGAAGGGAACTAAATGCTGATTGTTAAGGGGTTGACCCATGTTTGAAAAACGCGCATTAACCTACTATTTTCAGTGGGAAAAAGGCTTAAATCATCCGGGAAATATCAAGATTATCATGAGTAGAAAATACAAGATGGGTTGATCCTAAAATTGCATCATGCAATGTTTTGAGAAACTACAACAAAAAACTGAAGTGATTAGTTCTTTGTCATTAAAAAAGAAACAAAAAAACAAGAAGCTGTTAAGAATGATGCTTGCATCTACCAGGATACTTTTGCTCCAAAGAACTGATATCTCGTGATGAAATCCTAATTGTGTTTGATTTTATCCAATCAATGCTCCATTGCAGTAGAGTGGCCACATTGCTACAAAGGATACCCGTTTTTTATTTTTTTT
>NW_015150889.1:25888-28954 GCF_000732505.1 Cyprinodon variegatus
GCTAGAGGTAGAACGCTTTCAACACTCACACAGGTGGACTTGGCTCTGAAATAATGCGGCAGTTCTAGGCAGATGAGCATACAGGATGGTACCAGGGCAACTATACAACTTGGAAGAGGGAGGTAATCAGTAAAGCAAAGGAGCAGCTGCCCACAAACCAAACATACACAAGGGGCTTGTTCAGACACAGGCCAGGCAGCTAGTAGCAAAAACTTTAAAGGGCATAAAACTTAGCGATTAGGCCTCTGGGAGCTAAAAAGAGGGGTACCTATCAGAGCCCATAGTCATTATGACCCAACGTCAGCCCAAAATATGAGCCCACCAATCTAAAATTGTTGCTGACATCATACTTAAATGACCTCCTGTCACTGGACCGGTCCTATTTAGCCTTAATGAACTCTGCAGTGGTCCCATAATTAAACAGCCAAACTCCAGCATATAGAGGCTGAGTGAATGAGGTCTGGACTCTGTGGAGGAGAGTCATGGTTTCAGAGACGCTGTAGAAAGACAGAATACCTGCTCTGTGATCTAGATACACTCCTATTCTGGAGGAAACTGGACCTGATACTTTATCCAAAGTATTTTTGTGCCAAAACTGATACCCAGTCCTGTCACAGCGTAAAGCCCAAGATTTGTCATTTCGTCCGAATGCAGATTGGTCTGAGACCCCTGCTCGTCTGATACTCCTGTAAGTGACAGCTAGACGAACTCCTTCCCCTTTCCACTCCACCTCCCAATAACAGCGTCCTTCCAGACTGTCTTTACTGAGGACCTGATCGTAATACGTGAATCGGTCTCGATGATCAGGATATGGCTGTTGTTGTTTTGTTAATGTTGCTTTCCTATTCCCCTCAGACAATGAAACATCTGTGTGAGCCGTGTTTGGGTCAAAAGTGATCGCTTGTGAATATTTCAGGAAGTCATCTCTGTTTTTAGGTTCTGGCTCTGGTTGTGAGACTTTCACTTTCATGACTGGCATTGTTCTTGTCCTTTTTATTCTTTCTTTCAAAATGTCCAACAGTTTCTCTCTGAGCTCTGACACAGCTGCTGTCACTTCCTTAAAGTCTCTCAGAGGTAGAACAATCCTGGATGAGTGTGTAGATTCACTGAGTGCTGACAGTGAGGGGTAGTTCTGGAGAAACTGGTTGTGATCCTCTGTTTTTAGGAGCTTCTCCAGCTCAGCATCTTTCCTCTTCAGCTCAGTGATCTCTTGCTCCAGCTTCTCCTGAAGCTCTTTGACTCGACTCACTTCAGTTTCCTGCTGGGATCTGATCTGCTGCTTCACATCAGAGCTTCTTTTCTGGATGAGACGGATCAGATCAGTGAAGATCTTCTCACTGTTCTCCACTGCTTTATCAGCAGCTACGTTGATGGCCTCCACTCCCTGTTGAAGCAGCTTCACATCTTTCTCTTGGTCCTGGATTCTCTGCTGGATTTGTTGTCGTCTCTCCTGGAGCTCCTTCTGCCTGTCAGCCCTTTCGGTCGCGGCTGGGACTGTTTCATGGCCTTTATGTTCATCCATAGTGCAGAGATAACAGATACACTGCTGATCAGTACGACAATAGATCTTCATCTCCTCATCATGAAGAGTGCAGATCCTTTGCTGAAGTTTGGTAGAAACTTGAACTAGTTTATGTTTTCTAAAATTTAATGATTCATAGTGAGGCTGGAGATGATCCTCACAGTAAGAAGCCCTGCAGATCAGACAGGATTTAACAGCTTTCATCTTCCTCCCAGTGCAGACATCACAGGCCACATCTTCAGGTCCAGCATAGCAGTGATCAGCTGCTGCAGCTTGGATTCCAGTCTTCTCTAGATCCTCCACTAACTCAGCTAACACGATGTTCTTCACCAGCATAGGCCTCGGTATGAACTCTTTCCTGCACTGAGGGCAGCTTTGGATTCTCCTCTGATCTTCTCCATCCCAGTGAATTTTGATACAGTTCATACAGTAGCTGTGTCCACAGGGAATAGTTACCGGATCCTTCATTATTTCTTGACAGATCGAACAAAGAAATTTACCTGAATTAACAAGACTTCCTGGTTGTGCCATTTTGCCCTCAGAACAACAGCCACAAGTCTGCAAAAAAGTTCCTCTGTTTTAAGTTTCACACAGTCAGTGCATTTCCTCTTTAATCCGCTGCAGTCAGACTTTGCAGATCTTCACGGCACATTGATTCAAGGCAACTGAGCCCCAGATGTCAGAGTAGTGAAAGAGAACGAACCAGGAAATGTTAGTGCGGATCAGCAGAAAAAAAAAAGGGAGGGACTTGCTATGCTCTGTTTTTTTTGTTTTTTTTTATAGCTTTGTTGATATTCATGTCTGTACACTACAGGTCTGTTTTTTGTCATTGCTTTAATTTTTCTAAGAAGTAACTTGCTTTTATTGTATCTATGCCTAAACATTAACAAATCTGAAAACATTTATTGTTGTGGACACAGCTTTAAGATTTCTGGACTTTTTTTTTTGTTAAATTTAATTATTAAGTACAATAATCCCTACAGAACGTTTCCTAGACCAGGTGTCGGCAACCCAAAATGTTCAAAGAGCCATATTGGATCAACAAAACAAAAAACAGATCTATCTAGAGCCGCAACACTGTTTTAGTCTTCTATAAGCCTCCTAAGAGCCCTCTGTGTATATTAGCCCACTATCAAAATGACTAAAACCGGGCTTGCACTGTACAGTTTTTTGCCCTTTTCGGGCCGATTCTCCACTCCTGCAAGAATTTTTGTATTTTTGTGCACAGCGGGTAACGAGTGGTGATCAGCCTCTCACAACCACCTCCCGATCAGGAATCCTAAGGTAGGGAGAAAATCAAACATATTTGAAATTCTGTCGGCTATCAGAGATTTTCAGTTTTTAAACTAATGACCTTCCCAGGGTGTGTTCCATCTCTTGGCTCTCTTGTATAACATGCCTGATAACGTATCAAAGTAAAAAGTGTTAAACATTAACAGCAGTCACATGGAGGCCAAGTGAATGTAGTATGAATTCTAGATGGAAAAAATTTTTCAGTGCTTTTAAAACACCCCTACTGGACCTGATATTGGATTTTAATAGTT
>NW_015150889.1:29094-48038 GCF_000732505.1 Cyprinodon variegatus
CGTTACTCTTGATCATCTGTCCATCATCGTATAAAGCCCGCCCTGACAATTTGATTGGATCGCCTGACAGTGGGCTTTAATACTCGCGCTACTATGGAGTAGAGCCAGACCGAACTTCCCCGAACTCAAACCTTGTGGGCGGGACTAAGTTCGGACTGGCACCCAGGCTACGATTCTCCACCCGTGCAAGAATTTTTGTATTTTTGTGTACAGCGGGTAACGAGGGCTGATCAGCCTCTCACAACCACCTCCCGATCAGGAATTGTAAGGTAGGGATAATATCAAACATGTTTGAAATTCAGTTGGCTGTCGTAAGGTGGTCGTGGGCAAATCAATTAGTGCGCATGCTCAAACAAGTATTCTTGTTCTTCCTCTCAGACGAAAACACAGAAGCATGGCGGGGTGCGAGTGAAATGGAGTTCTGTCTGTAAAATTGACAAACTGTAGTAGCCACGTTTTCTCAGTCATGTCTTTGTCCAAATATGTCGTCGCCCTTTTCTTTTTAGGGCTTTCAGCACACAAAATTGCGCATTTATCTCTAGTAGCCTCTCTTGTACTCGTTTGTGTCATGATTTTATCTAAAGATCTGGCCCACATGCAGAAGACCAAACAGAAAGACCAGGGAACAGTTTAACAGGTTTAATTGAGAGTTGGTTGAAAGGAGTCCAGTGCTGCTCTGAACACTGTCAAACCGGGACTGAAAAGTGAAGGGGAAGATTCTGCGGTTAGTTCAGGCTCCGAGGGAAATTTGCGTCTTCGATTTGAAGAAGGGAATTAAGGCAACAGGACTTACGTTTCCAGAAAAAGGTGTCTCTTGTTGAATCCAGTTGGTGTGGGTTGTTCCAGTGAATGACTTGCTCGTTGGAGGGCGGACAGGGTTTAACCAGGTTGTGGTGTTCCCTTGAGGAACGGAGGAGCTGACTGCCACTTACTTTTCCTGCGGTACTTAAACGGTTTCTTGTGGAGATGAAACCCCTTGCTCAGAGAGACGCCCAAACAATCCTTGGGGCAAAAGTAGATCCAAACCTCTAGCTTGAATCCTCAGCTCAGTTTGATGCTCAGAGAATCCTTCCAGGGGGGAGAAGGTCCAAAACATCCAGTTTGCAGGATGACCAAAACTGGCAAACACTCTGGCGTCGAGGTAGTGGCAGTCAGCAGCTTAAGAGTCCTCTGGTAATGAGGTAACCATGCGCAGGTGTGTGCCTGGTGGTGGGGGGAAGACAAACAAAAGCACAACCCACACAAACTGGATGCCTAACAGTTTGGCTTCTGGATAGACAAGTCCAATTGGTGCCATCTCACTGTGGACCTGAGTCCAACGTGGTAGACGTACAGTGTGAGCAGGTAGATCGCATCAGAGCATTGAGTCGCACAGTGTGAGAGCATACATAATGAGCTGTGAACTCACACTGTACGAGGAAACCCTGTGCGTTCAACGATTGAAAATATCGTACAGTGTATGCCCGGCTTAAGTAGGCTTAAATACATAAGAAGTATTCCCTGCAGCCATCCTGGAGAAAATGACACCATGTGACTAATCTGCTGTATTTTGTGCTTGAAGTTTAACTTCCTTTACAGTATTATTATTTCTCAATCAGTAGAATTATAAAAATACAATAAAGAAATACATTTTTGGTGTTATTTTTCCTTTGAGTGTCTGAAAAAAATGGAATATATGGAATATGCATAATATACCTCCTGTAAATTCAATATTTAAATTTCAGTTTTCTCATGTTGGCTTTCACATTTTGATTGAGCTGTCAGAGATCTTCAGTTTTTAAACTAATGACCTACCCAGGGTGTATTCCATCTCTTGGCTCGCTTGTATTACATGCCTGATAACGTATAAAAGTATAAAGTATTAAACATTAACAGCAGTCTAACCCTGACACATAGAGGCCAAGTGAATGTAGTATGAATTCTAGATGGAAAAAATTTTTCAGTGCTTTTAAAACACCCCTACTGGACCTGATATTGGATTTTAATAGTTGACATTTGAAAACACATCAACTGCTTTAATCAGCATGTAACACCTAAGATTTATTTTCTTTTCTTTTGCAAATTCTGCACATTTCTAGCATTTGCAGCACTGGTCTGGTTCNTCTGATCTGCTGCTTCACATCAGAGCTTCTTTTCTGGATGAGACGGATCAGATCAGTGAAGATCTTCTCACTGTTCTCCACTGCTTTATCAGCAGCTACGTTGATGGCCTCCACTCCCTGTTGAAGCAGCTTCACATCTTTCTCTTGGTCCTGGATTCTCTGCTGGATTTGTTGTCGTCTCTCCTGGAGCTCCTTCTGCCTGTCAGCCCTTTCGGTCGCGGCTGGGACTGTTTCATGGCCTTTATGTTCATCCATAGTGCAGAGATAACAGATACACTGCTGATCAGTACGACAATAGATCTTCATCTCCTCATCATGAAGAGTGCAGATCCTTTGCTGAAGTTTGGTAGAAACTTGAACTAGTTTATGTTTTCTAAAATTTAATGATTCATAGTGAGGCTGGAGATGATCCTCACAGTAAGAAGCCCTGCAGATCAGACAGGATTTAACAGCTTTCATCTTCCTCCCAGTGCAGACATCACAGGCCACATCTTCAGGTCCAGCATAGCAGTGATCAGCTGCTGCAGCTTGGATTCCAGTCTTCTCTAGATCCTCCACTAACTCAGCTAACACGATGTTCTTCACCAGCATAGGCCTCGGTATGAACTCTTTCCTGCACTGAGGGCAGCTTTGGATTCTCCTCTGATCTTCTCCATCCCAGTGAATTTTGATACAGTTCATACAGTAGCTGTGTCCACAGGGAATAGTTACCGGATCCTTCATTATTTCCTGACAGATCGAACAAAGAAATTTACCTGAATTAACAAGACTTCCTGGTTGTGCCATTTTGCCCTCAGAACAACAGCCACAAGTCTGCAAAAAAGTTCCTCTGTTTTAAGTTTCACACAGTCAGTGCATTTCCTCTTTAATCCGCTGCAGTCAGACTTTGCAGATCTTCACGGCACATTGATTCAAGGCAACTGAGCCCCAGATGTCAGAGTAGTGAAAGAGAACGAACCAGGAAATGTTAGTGCGGATCAGCAGAAAAAAAAAAGGGAGGGACTTGCTATGCTCTGTTTTTTTTGTTTTTTTTTATAGCTTTGTTGATATTCATGTCTGTACACTACAGGTCTGTTTTTTGTCATTGCTTTAATTTTTCTAAGAAGTAACTTGCTTTTATTGTATCTATGCCTAAACATTAACAAATCTGAAAACATTTATTGTTGTGGACACAGCTTTAAGATTTCTGGACTTTTTTTTTTGTTAAATTTAATTATTAAGTACAATAATCCCTACAGAACGTTTCCTAGACCAGGTGTCGGCAACCCAAAATGTTCAAAGAGCCATATTGGATCAACAAAACAAAAAACAGATCTATCTAGAGCCGCAACACTGTTTTAGTCTTCTATAAGCCTCCTAAGAGCCCTCTGTGTATATTAGCCCACTATCAAAATGACTAAAACCGGGCTTGCACTGTACAGTTTTTTGCCCTTTTCGGGCCGATTCTCCACTCCTGCAAGAATTTTTGTATTTTTGTGCACAGCGGGTAACGAGTGGTGATCAGCCTCTCACAACCACCTCCCGATCAGGAATCCTAAGGTAGGGAGAAAATCAAACATATTTGAAATTCTGTCGGCTATCAGAGATTTTCAGTTTTTAAACTAATGACCTTCCCAGGGTGTGTTCCATCTCTTGGCTCTCTTGTATAACATGCCTGATAACGTATCAAAGTAAAAAGTGTTAAACATTAACAGCAGTCACATGGAGGCCAAGTGAATGTAGTATGAATTCTAGATGGGAAAAATTGTTCAGTGCTTTTAAAACACCCCTACTGGACCTGATATTGGATTTTAATAGTTGACATTTGAAAACTCATCAACTGCTTTAATCAGCATGTAAGACCTAAGATTTATTTTCTTTTCTTTTGCAAATTCTGCACATTTCTAGCATTTGCAGCACTGGTCTGGTTCAGGGATTTGTTTAAGTGATCTTTTTTTTGGCCCAGCTTGTTCTCACAGTCTTGGACAAACAATGCCCTACATTGGCAATGAATTGTTTCCATGGTAGTTTTGCTCCAGTATTGTATTTACAAAAAAAAAAGTCTGCTCTGCCTCATGAGATATGAGTTGCCGTCTTAAAGTACTCAGCTGTACTCAATCTGTACTCGGCTCACGTTTTGAAATGTGAATTGAACTTTTGCCATCAGTGAGGTGATTTACAGTAGGGTCCCTTTTGGTAAAAGACACCGGTATAACAACTCCTTTGTGCCTTATTTCATTCCGTTCATAAACCAGAGAAAGGATAAATAGACTGTTTAGGGCAGATCTAGATTTTGATTGAATTATGGTGATAAATTTGTATGATGTGGTGTTGTGTGGGAGTCATCTAAAGGATTGCGTAGACAAAATGTCCATTTTCATGGGCAATAAAGTGTTATCTACTAATGTAACTGTTCACCTGCATATGTTCTCTAATATATAAACCATTTTATATTTCAGTTTTTTATCATATTAATGATCTCTCCTTAAGTAACCTCCTCTGCTCAGGTGCATTTGTTGTTGCTGGCCCAGGATGTGTTCACACTACATGGTCTTGATAAATCTATTAAGAACTTTAGTCATAACATTGCCAAAGTATGGTTCTCTGGTCTACTTTTTGGGTCTAGGTTGGGTTCCCTTCCCACCATTATCATCCTCTCTCAAAAAGGAACACTGGCAAAGTTAAAAACATTGAAATGGTTTGATGAAAAATGTATTTAGCTTCAACAGTTAATCTGTCTGCTTTTGTTTTATTAATGGGACTTTCCTAGTTCCCTCAAATAATAACAGACTTCTGTTTCCTGTGTTGAATCCAGAATTGAATCTATTTCTAGTATTTGGCTTTGGTTCTCATGGGGGAAAAAAAACATTTCTTGACTGTTGGGATTTTATGTTCAGTGCTCCTCCAGGGACGCCAATTAATTTTGTGGATTTATATTATATGCCAATTCAGGTTGGATGCCATATTTATGTTGTTTTTAACTGTTATATTTAATTTTCCCGCCAGCTGAGAATTTAGATTTCTGATACTTTAAGATGTTCATTGCCCTCCCCGGTAGGGGTGGTAAATATCTTATTTAATGAGATATTATTTCGGCTGTTATATATTGTTTATGAATACACGCCCTACTAGTTATGTGGTAGAACAATAAATGAAAGTGATTCAAGCTCAAATCATGGTCAAACAGTTAATTCTGCACATACATGGAAAATCAATCAGCTCCAAGTCAAAAATATTTCAGTTTAAAACTCTTAACTAAAACTAGTGAAATTCAACTAAACTACTCTGTACAAAGAGGAAGGGGCAAACTTGGTTGAAAAACATATTACAGTTTAAGATGGATTTTGTGTTTGAAACCAAAGTTTATCAGGAAGAATTTGGGATATGATAAAATTAGCTTTTCACTAATTTGGAGAAATTGCAAAGTTTTCAGACCAATTCACAATGCACATCCATGAGGTGAATAACAATTATTTGGCCAAATAAGGTTTTATCAAACGATTTGCTTAATCAGTTTGCAATAGTTAATAGACTGAATAGACTGCAGAATTCCATTAAATGACTTTTGGTCATACTTGGTAATGGAAATGTAACACAGAGGTCCCACAGCTGTTTCTTCACCAAAGCTGTCTTCTCTTCTCTGGTCATCATGTCAGGATGAAATATGGACACTGGTTCCCAATGTCCAACAACCATGATCATGGCATATGGCACAACAGCACTGTCCTGTAGTTTATCTCGAGTTCTGACACAAATATCTTCATATACTCAAAGTATCTCAGAGTAGAAATACTGTAAATCATTTTATTATATATTATAAAAACACAAATACAAACTGATTAATCCATAAAAAAATCAACCTTTATTTCAGAGCTATTGTACATAATTTCAAAAGAAGAGCTTTTTTCATTTTGTTAATGCAGTATTTATTTCTGTCGGTAGCAATTTCACCAATTTAAATTATTTCTGTGTACAATCAAAGAAATTCAACGTAATATTGTGGATACAATGTTCTGTTTGTCCTTTGAATGTTTACAAAAACAGATGTTAAGGTTTTGCAACATGTTCAAATTCTTTCTGGGAATTGACTTATTAATTAAACATTTATTATTTGATAAAACAATAATTTTTTTTAGCATTAGGTTCAAATAAAAATCAAGTTGTAATTTTCAGATTTCTAAATTTGGAAACATATTTAAAAAAGAATGGAAAAAAATATATAAATTTGAAATGCATATTACAGCCCTTTAAACATTAATAGTACATTACCTCAGGTGCCAACACATCCTGATAGAATAATTTTATGGTTTCCACAGTTAATGTATACTATTAATGTAAATTAAAATAGTAACAGCAGAAATGCGAAATCTTGTTTATTTAGCAATTTAAAAATCTCCAGCTAACAGTGGGAAGCGAACACAACCAGAAACAGATCAAACAAAAGCCTATATGATAAACATGAGCACTTCTATGCAGTTTATTTAGACATAATTTACATATAATTTAAAGATGTCACATAATATAGAGCTCACAGATTTACTCATTGACATATTACAACTTTTGTCACCTTTCTTTATGGTATTTGGAAAATATGTCCGTAGCTTATAGCTTCCCTAATTATTCTAGTTTACTACTTGAAGAACTTGTCAGTTTTTAAGATTTCCCTAGACATGTATCTATGTATCTATGCATGTTTAATATAGAAAACAAACAGAGCTATAAACAGAGCAACCCTGGAAATTAATATCCTTTATTTTAATTTGATAAACTCAGCAGTTGTTTCTGTTGAACGTGAAAGCCAAATCCCAACATGTAGAGGCTCAGTGAATGAGGTCGTAGCTTTAAGTATGTTACGCATGGTCTCAGAGACATTGTAGAAAGACAGAATACCTGCTTTGTGATCCAAGTACACCCCTACTCTGGAGGAAACTGGACTTTTGAAAGCGATATCGAACTTCTGTTTTTTACCATAAAACGTATACTTTGTTGGTGTGCAACACAGTGCCCAAGAGTTATTATTTAAACCGAATGCGCTTTCATCTGTGTCCCCTGTTCGTTCTATATCCCTGTAAGCAACAGCTACTTCAATTTTTTTCCCACTCCACTCCACCTCCCAGTAACAACGTCCACTCAGACGTTGTTTACTCAGGACCTGCCATCTTCTAGTGAATCTGTCTGCATGATCTGGATAACACTGGTTTTCGTTGGTCATTGATACTTTTCTTTTACCCTCAGATAACTCCAGATATCGGTTTGCAGTGTTTGGATCAAGAGTGATTTTACACATATATTTTAAGAATCCACCTCTGGTCTTTGGTTCTGGTCCTGACAATAAAACCTCAACTTCTTTTATTGCCACTGAGATGTTTGTCCCTGTGTCTCTCAGGATGCCCTGCAGTTTCTCTCTGAGCTCTGACACAGCTGCTGTCACATCCTCAAAGTATCTCAGAGGACGAATATTGATGCTGGATGAGTGTGTAGACTCACTGCGTGCTGACAGTGAGAGGTAGTTCTGGAGAAACTGGTACAGATCCTCTGTGTTTGAGAGCTTCTCCAGCTCAGCATCTTTCCTCTTCAGCTCAGTGATCTCCTGCTCCAGCTTCTCCTGAAGCTCTTTGACTCGACTCACTTTAGTTTCCTGCTGGGATCTGATCTGCTGCTTCACATCAGAGCTTCTTTTCTGGATCTGATGGATCAGATCAGTGAAGATCTTCTCATTGTCCTCCACTGCTGTATCAGCAGAGCCATTGATGGCCTCCACCTCCTGTTGAAGCAGCTTCACATCTTTCTCCTGGTCCTGGATTCTCTGCTGGATTTGTTGTCGTCTCTCCTGGAGCTCCTTCTGCTTCTCAGTCCTTTCTGCTGCAGCTCGGACTGTTTCATGGCCTTTATGTTCATCCATTGTGCAGAGATAACAGATACACTGCTGATCAGTACGACAGAAGATCTTCATCACCTCATCATGAAGAGAGCAGATGATCTCCTCAAGCTTCTTAGAGGGGTCCACCAGCTTATGCTTCTTCAATCCAGAGACATCATAGTGAGGCTGGAGGTGATTCTCACAATAAGAAACTAAACAGACCAGACATGACTTAACAGCTTTCATCTTCCTCCCAGTGCAGACATCACAGGCCACATCTTCAGGTCCAGCATAGCAGTGATCAGCTGCAGCAGCTTGGAGTCCAGTCTTCTTCAGATCCTCCATTAATTCTGCCAACATGGTGTTTTTCACTAAAACAGGCCTCGGTGTGAACGTCTGTCTGCACTGAGGGCAGCTGTAGATCCCTTTATCTTTCTCTTTACCATCCCAAAAGCCTCCAATACAGTTTGTGCAGTAGTTGTGTCCACAGGGGATAGTTACCGGGTATTTCAGGAGATCCAAGCAGATCGAACAGGAGAATTTCACAGAATCCATCTGATATCCTTGCTTTTCGTCCAGTGAATAGTTACTGTCAGATAGGTTTCGTTTCTTCCAAAGCAATTGGTCTGTTGCATAATAAGCCTGAACTTTCAGCTCTCTGAAAGGGGAGTAACCTGGAATTGTAAATATTTTCTGGTTATACTGCAGGTAGGGTAATCAAAGGTTGCATCTACCTGGAAGGAATGCTCCTCCCTTCCCTCCAAGAGAAAAGGGAAGAGCTCTTCTGTCATTTGGGGACCTATGTAGCTCTCTACGGAACAGCCAGAGCTGACACGGGGAGGAGGATCAAGAAGAGCATCAGACTCATAAAAACAATCAATTAAAATAAAAATAGAAATCTAGAGATGATGAACAATAACCCACAAACCCACAACCTAATTCACTGATTGGATTTATTCACAATTTACATACATTTACATACAAACATACATTTCCTGGACTCCCTGGCTAACCACAAAACAAGGAGAAAACAGTTCACCAAAAATGGCAGAGAACCACTACCAGCTTCCACTATGAACAGAAAAACAAAACTTTCGTCAGTCAATTGTTCAACATGAACACACAGAAACACTCAGCTCATGCGCAAGATCACTTAAGATCAAGGCCCAGTGAGTAAGAGAAGGGGGCCTGACATCTCAGGGTTGAAGCTCTTTATGAGGTGGCTGACGAGCTTCAACACATTACACCTGTAATAGCCAGGAAGACCTGAAAAACAAACAGAGAGCTCTCTCATAAAGAGAGCTCCTAGAGGTCAGTGACCATAACACCCTCCCCCATTAAATCCTTCATAAAATAATATTTCAACATCATACGTACTCTAGGGAGGTAAGCAGCATTATATCCCGGACAAGCCCCCATTTATGTTACAACCCCCACCATTAAGACAACTAAAGGGTAAATTATACATCATTTTAATCTAATAACAGCAAATAATATATTTGTTTGTATTTCCTTCCTCTTCATCTGCATCATCTATCAAACTCCGAATACATCTCAAAGTGAGTCTCTGTTTAAATCATTCCATTTATTTCTCTTCCTCTTGAATGTTCAGACATTGGAGGGAGTCCCGGTAGTCTTAGGTGATTTAATAGTATAGCAGGTATCAAGTTTCAAGGAAGTGTTTTATTATTCAGGATCATCAACTTCTCAGCATTGAGTGTGAGGAATTCAGGGACTGCTTGACCCATCATATGTTGGTCATACAGAGAGGTGCTTATAAGTTGCCACACAAAAAGAAACTGCAGGTGCATCGGCCCCCACCCTTACAGTACAGTGTCCCCACCAGCTTTATCATAAAGTCATTCCCTTTATGGCAATAAAGATTATTTATTACCATGTTTATTTTTTCTCTTATTCTTTATTACATTTAACTTTTATTTGCTATAATTTTGTGGGAAGAGTTAAAAACAAGGGTCCCTACATTGAAGTAAATAGTAATTTTATTCTTCTCCATTTAAAAATGCCATATTGAGCCTTTAGTTAAAATGTCAGATACATGCATCAAAGTGTAACTTTGTACAACGAAGCAACAAAGAACATATGAGCCAACATCAACCTAACACAAAACCAGAGGGCTTGGAGAAGAAACAGAATCCAGATGTTTGTTTTAAGGATTTACAATATCTGCCACTAGGTGACGATTCATCCTTAATTGTCTTGATGGCTCTGTATTTGTAGCATAAACTGGTGCTCATCAAAGGAGGATTTTATTTTTCTAATGGCCTTTATGACTACCAGCATTCTGCTGCTACAGCACGCTGTTATGACTGAATTAATTCTTTGAATGACAGTTTGGTAAATGAAAAGAAACAGGCTGCTGCTGTCCTGTTCTTGCGTTCTGTTGTTTTCTTTTGTTGTCTGTTAGGTTAAAAAATGTAGGTTCGTAAAAGAGGAACTGAGTCTACACAGAAGAGGGATTTTTAACGGCTTCTGCAGAAGGAGAGAGCTACAATTAGCTACATCTACTTTCTGACGGGCTTCCTCAGCAGAAGCTTTTTTATTAGCAGATCATAACACGTGGGGTGGGTGTTACAAAGTAGAGTGTTCTTCTGACAAGGCAATTGATCAGGTCATAGGACAAAATGCTCCTCTGATTGAATCACAGAATAGAGTGGTCTCCTGATAACTGTGGTTATCCTTGCACAAACATCAGCAATTTTCTACCACTGTTGCATGACAGTTTGCAGTAAACAGAGTGAACCATCTCATTTCTCCAATGTTCGATGTGTACACACATCAATTATCATTGAATAAACCTAACATTGTCAATGGCAAGTTTATTATATATACTGTAGCACATTTAATACAAATGCATACGTGCATTTGCCTATATGCATGCATCAATACAAGTAAACTCAATGAAATAAGTGATAAGAAATTACAGAACACAAAGGGAGGTTACAAAAAAGAAATAAAAAAATAATTTGCTCAACTAGAGTTAAAGGCAAGTGCAAACAGTAGGTTTTCAATAAAGACTTAAACATACAAAGTGACTGGACTGCTCTAATGTTTAAGACGGTTCCAGAGACTTGGTGCAACCACAGCAAACGCTTCCCTCTAGTTTTCAGTCAAGATCTTGCCGCAACAAAGTCAGTTGATTTGCTGATCTTGCTGATCAAGCGGGAACATAGAACAGGAGCTCAGAAAGATGCTTAACTGTGTTAAATGTGCCAGACCTGCAAACCTCTTTCCATGTGCGTTTTGGAAGGTTTGAGTTTTCATCCAGCAGCAGCTTAGCGAGGCAGGCTAACAGCAAAGGGGGGGTTGTCCTTTGTCCCATGCAGCTCACACCAAGGGATCTTCAAGAGACTTTCACCTCCAGTCCGGCTCTGTAAGTTCTGAAACTCAAAGAAATGTGTTGCAAACTGTCTGTTTTGAAGCAGTTTGGTTATGGAATGTGAATCATCACGACTTAGCCTTGTTCATTCTGGAGATCTGAGCCTTGAGCCTGGGTCTTCATGGTGGTTGCCTCTTCCGATGTGAACCCCCAGGAAGATTCACGGAAAGAGAGAGAAATCCTTTATGTGTGTGTGTTTTTTTTTTTTTTTTACTGTACTCAGCTCCATGTGGCGGCCAAGGCACACCCCTGTGGGACGTGTCTTGAGGAGCAAGTTGGCCTGAAAAGTGGGTTTAAGAGCAGAGAAGACAGGTCTCGCAGCTATTTTATGACCATCCTATTCTCCAGTGATCATGTTAAGGTGAAACATGGGCATTGCTTCTCAACTTCCAAAATGATTATCATGGTTCATGCCTCAACAATGTGTCTATCAGGATGTCTTGTATTTGAACTTAGACACATCTACTGTGAGATACTCAACGGTTCTCAAAGGACAAACATGGATGTTACATAAGCACATTAATGAATTAAAACTACAAAACATTTATAGGCCAAGGCGGAGACTTAAACCAGTAGAGCTGTCTTAGTGTATTCAGTATATGTAAATTTCCAAAATGAAAGCTCAGTTCCGACACCTTTGTTGTTTATTTTATATCAAATCACAAATCAAATATTTCCATTTAGAACTGCTTATCAAATGTCAACACCATTCATTGTCAGAATATTAGCTTTATTCATTTTCTAGATAACAAAGCAACAGTTGATTGTACCCTAACATCTATGAGAGTTTATTAACAGGTATATAATTAATCCATGCTGAATCTAAATACACAAATATACACTACAATGTATAGTTTTGGTCAAACTGCAAAGAAAAACAAAGATAAAATGGTTCATTTAATCCATTGTTAAAACAACAAACGATTTTATCTCAAGGTACCTCCTGGTAAAGGTTAAATAAAAATAAATAAATAAAATATATTTTCTTTTAATTTAAAACAAAAACATTGTACAACAAAAACTCTATTAATCATATTTCCAAAATTTCTATTAATTTTAAAAAGAAGAAAAAAGTTTTATAGTATTTCTAACAGAAAATGAGTGTAAATATACATTTGTTTACATTAATAAAGGCCATGAGCTGGTATCAAACAGTAGCTGTTAGAATATAGACAAAAAGTGTTGCGCCTTCTGCTGATTCAATAACGTGGAAGTAATTTCCCACTAGTAGTAAAGATTCAAACCATCGAACATTAACATAAAACCTACATATTTAATATGAAATAATAGCTGCATAATGTTCATTTACTTTTTGATCCATACTTTAATATTAGAACATACATCGTAGCATGCTAGATGAGTAGCTTTAATTATACACTACTCAAAAAAATTAAAGGAACACTGTAATCAGAGTATAGCATCAAATTAATTAAACTTCTTGGATATTGATCTGGTCAGGTAAGCAGCAGAGGGGGTTGTTAATCAGTTTCAGCTGCTTTGGTGTTAATGAAATTAACAACAGGTGCACTAAAGGGGCAACAACAAGATGACCATCAAAACAGGAATGGTTTTACAGGTGAAGGCCACTGACATTTCTTCCCCTCCTCATCTCTTCTGACTCTTTTTCACCAGTTTTGCATTTGACTAGGGTCACTGTCACTGCTGTTAGCATGAGGCGCTACCTGGACCCTACAGGCAGTCCAACTCCTCCAGGATGGCACATCAATATGTGCCATTGCAAGAAGGTTTGCTGTGTTTCCTAGAACAATCTCAAGAGCATGGAGGAGATTCCAGGAGACAGGCAGTTACTCCAGGAGAGCTGAACAGGGCCATTGAAGGTCTATAACTCATCAGCAGGACCGGTATCTGCTCCTTTGTGCAAGGAGGAGCAGGAGGAGCACTGCCAGAGCCCTACAAAATGACCTCCAGCAGGCCACTGGTGTGAATGTCTTTGATCAAAAAATCAGAAACAGACTTCTCGAGGGTGGCCTGAGGGCCCGACGTCCTCTAGTGGGCCCTGTGCTCACTGCCCGGCATCGTGGAGCTCGATTGGCATTTGCCACAGAACACCTGAATAGGCAAGTCCGCCACTGGCACACTGTGCTTTTCACAGATGAGAGCAGGTTCATCCTGAGCACATGTGACAGACGTGAAAGGGTCTGGAGAAGCCATGGAGAACGTTATGCTGCCTGTAACATCGTTCAGCATGACCGGTTTGTTGGTGGGTCAGTGATGGTCTGGGGAGGCATCTCCATGGAGGGACGCACAGACCTATACAGGCTAGACAATGGCACCCTGACTGCCATTAGGTATCGGGATGAAATCCTTGCACCCATTGTCAGACCCTATGTTGCTGCAGTGGGTCCTGGGTTCCTCCTGGTGCACGACAATGCCTCATTTGGCGAGAGTATGCAGGCAGTTCCTGGAGGATGAAGGAATTGATACCATTGATTGGCCCCCACGCTCGCCTGACCTAAATCTAATAGAACACCCCTGGGACATTATGTTTTGATCCATCCGACGCCGCTAGGATGCACCTCAGACTGTCCAGGAGCTCAGTGATGTAGGTTGGCATCCTTTTGTTCCTAACACTTCACCCAGTCCATATCAGTATAAATAGACAGCAGGATTTTTTTCACCCATTGAGATCTGATGTGTTTTCAAAGTGTTCCTTTACTTTTTTTTGAGCAGTGTAAATATTCAGATGTAGCTTTGATTCATAACCCCAGTAGTTTGAGATTGAAATAAATAATTATTGAAATAATTCACATTATTTATTGCTTTAAACATTATCAAGAAGCTTGTTATGCAAAAATGCTTCCTGTTTTCAATGTAATTAACTCTCCATTGGAAACATGTTACTCTGAGGATAACTAGGCGTTATCACTGAGGTGTAAATGAACCAGAGCTTTAAACTGGGCTACTCTGTTTCATTTATTGCTCTATTGTAACTGAATGAACTCTGCAGTGGTTCCTACTGAGCGTGAAAGCCAAATCCCAGCATACAGAGGCTCATTGAATGTGGTCTGAACTCCGTGGATGAGAATCATTAAAGAACCAAAGACGCTGTACAAAGACAGAATCCCTGCTTTGGTATCAAGGTACACTCCCACTGTGGAGGAAACAGGAATTGATTCATCAATATCCTCCTTCCAACCATCAGTATGAAATGTATATTTATTTGGTGAGCAACACAATGCCCAAGAGTTCTCATTCAGACCAAAAGTACTCTCCTGTGTGTCCCCTTCTCTTTTTATTGCATCATATGCAACTGCTATTTCAATGCCTCTCCCACTCCACTCCACCTCCCAGTAAATACGTCCAGTCAGACGTTGTTTACTGAGGACCTGCCACCTCCTAGTGAATCTGTCGTCGTGTTCTGGATAATGCTGGTTTTCATTGGTCATTGTTACTTTTCTGTTGCCTTCAGATAATTCCAGATATTTGTGTGCGGTGTTTGGATTGAGAGTGATTTTCCGTGCATGCCTTAAGAACCCAGCTCTGGTCTGTTGTTCTGACGACGAAAGCGTACAATCTGCTATAGCGACTGTTGTTTGCATGTTTTTTGACTGATCTATGACCTTTAGTTCATCTAAGTCATCGTTGACATTTTCCTTTGTACTTTGGTCTGATTCTGGTGGCAAAACATCCACTTCAGTGACTGCTAGTGAGATGTCTGTCCTTATGTCTCTCAGGACATCCTGTAGTATATCCCAGATCTCTGACACAGCTGCTGTCACATCCTCAAAGTATCTCAGAGGATGAATATTGATGCTGGATGAGTGTGTAGACTCACTGAGTGCTGACAGTGAGGGGTAGTTCTGGAGAAACTGGGTGTGATCCTCTGTGATTGAGAGCTTCTCCAACTTAGCATCTTTCCTCTTCAGCTCAGTGATCTCCTGCTCCAGCTTCTTCTGAAGCTCTTTGACTCGACTCACTTCAGTTTCCTGCTGGGATCTGATCTGCTGCTTCACAGCAGAGCTTCTTTTCTGCAGGAGACGGAGCAGATCAGTGAAGATCTTCTCATTGTCCTCCAATGCTTTATCGGCAGAGCCATTGATGGCCTCCACCTCCTGTTGAAGCAGCTTCACATCTTTCTCCTGGTCCTGGATTCTCTGCTGGATTTGTTGTCGTCTCTCCTGGAGCTCCTTCTGCTTCTCAGTCCTTTCTGCTGCAGCTGGGACTGTTTCATGGCCTTTATGTTCATCCATTAAGCAGAGATAACAGATACACTGCTGATCAGTACGACAGAAGATCTTCATCACCTCATCATGATTGGAGCAGATGTTCTCCTTGAGCTTCTTAGAGGGGTCCACCAGCTTGTGCTTCTGTAATGGTTCAGCATCATAGTGAGGTTGAAGGTGATTCTCACAATAAGAAGCCATACAGACCAGACAGGACTTGACAGCTTTCATCTTCCTCCCAGTGCAGACATCACAGGCCACATCTTCAGGTCCAGCATAGCAGTGATCAGCTGCAGGAGCTTGGAGTCCAGTCTTTTTCAGATCCTCCACCAACTCTGCTAACATGGTGTTTTTCTTTAAAACAGGCCTCGGTGTGAACCTCTGTCTACACTGAGGGCAGCTGTAGATCCCTTTCTCTTTCTCTTCACCATCCCAAAAGTTTCCAATACAGTTCATGCAGTAGTTGTGTCCACAGGGGATAGTTACCGGGTCTCTCATCAGATCCAAACAGATCGGACAGGATAATTTCACAGAATCCATCTGATATCCTTGGTGTGCCATTTTTCACACTGTGAACTGACACTGCATGATAGGTTTTGTTTCTTCTAAAGCAAACAAACATGAACTTCCAGCTATCTGAAAGGGGAGTAACTTAGTAAGGAAGTTACTTTTCTGGATATACTGGAAGGGTGAGATTCCATCTTCCTGGAAGAAATGCCCCTCCTTCTCTCTAAGAAAAGGAAGGAACGCTTTTTTCATGATATCTCTTAATTGGGTGTTACCTCGGTAGCTCTCTACAACACTGCCAGTGCTGACATGGGAAGGAGCATTAGACAGGCCAAAGATTCATACAAAAAAAAAGGAGATATGATGAACCATAACCCCCAAGGCATGTGAAGGGGCATTCAGGCCCTAAACAACAACAAAACCATATCCTACTTACCATCCTCTAGGCAGCAATATGCTGGCAGAGAAGCTGCACAGCTTTCTTGCACAGGTTGAGGCTGGGATTCTTACAGAGTCTTTCTATCTGTGACAAATTCATCCACATTCCTAAAAAATGAGCCATATAGAGCCTCAGTGAACACTGATGCCTGTGATTATCAAATGCTTTGAGCATTCAGCTCTCTGTCTCCCTTCAACAACAAACCAGGCCACAATACAAGCATCCATCCATCTTCTAACACGCTTAATCCCAAGTGGGGTCATGAGGGGTGCTGGAGCCATCTCCAGCCAGGTAAACCCTTGACAGGTCGCCAGTCCATCGCAGGGCAACACAGAGACAAACAACCACTCCCGCACACACCTAAGGAGAATTTAGAGAAGCCAATTAACCTAACAGCCATGTTTTTGGACTGTGGGAGGAAGCCGGGGTACCAAGAGAGAACCCACACATTCTCAGGGAGAACATGCAAACTCCATGCAGAAAGACCCTGGGCCAGGAATTGAACCCAGAACCTTCTTGCTAAAAGGCAGTACTGCTACTTACACTGAGGAGAAAATTACAAACATCTTATCTCTTAACATGACTTGTTGGTAGTGTGTGGCTCCCATCTAGTGTTAATTTGGTGGTACTGCAGTTGACATGGACCACCAGGAATATCAAAGCAGATTACAAGTATAAAAGTAGAAGACTTTTGGGATCTTTTGAAAATCAAGAATCAAACAGGGCCTGTTCCATTGCAGACTTTAGGTTTTGGTGACTTATTTTTTTTACTAGTATCTCATATTAACAGTTTTACCTGATAGCCTTTGTAAAGCATATTAATTTTGTGTTCTAAAATCAACATATACAAATTTTTAAGACAAAGAAAAATAAAAACTATTCACCTCATTCTTAATTGTCAGTAAATGTTGCTCACAGACATAACTGCATCAATTATAAGACAGTAGAATTATATTTTATACCTTTGCTGAGATTCAATATGAATTTAATGATTGTTTTAAGAACTTGTTTGGTTCTGATGGTGGTGGTGGAAAAAAACATTAACGTACATCACTAATGGAAAAATAAAGTAATCAACAAAACATTTATAGGCCAATGCGGAGACTTAAACCAGTAGAGGTGTCTTAGTGTATTCAGTATTTGTAATTTTCCAAAATAAAAGCAGTTCCCACACCATTGTTGTTTATTTTATATCAAATTACAAACCAAATATTTCTATTTTGAACTGCTTATCAAATGTCAACACCATTCATTGTCAGGATATTACCTTTATTCATTTTCCAGAAAGCAAAGCAACAATTGATTGTACCCTAACAGCTACGACAGTTCAGTAACAGGTATATAATCAATCAACCCTTAATCTAAATGAAAAAATATACACTACAATGTATAATTTTGGTCAAACTGCAAAGAAAAATAAACATAAAATGGTTCATTTAATCCATTATTAAAACAACAATCACATATATTTACATTTTACTTCAAACAAAAACATTGTACAGCAGAAACTCTATTATTCATATTTCCAAAGTTTGAATCAATTTAAAAAAGATTAAATAAGTTTTATAGTATTTCTAACAGATAAAGAGTGTAAATATACATTAGTTTACATTAATAAAAGCCGTGAGCTGGTATCAAACAGTAGCTCTTATATTTTAGACAAATAGTTCAAAGTGTTGCGCCTTCTGCTGATCCAATAACATGGAAGTAATTTCCCACTAGTAGTAAAGATTTAAACCATCTACAAAATCATTAACGCAAAACATTATTAGATATTTAATATGAAATAATAGCTGCATAATGTATAATGCATAATGTATAATGCATAATTTTTGATCCATACTTCAATATAAGAACAGGCATTGTAGCATGCTATATAAGTAGTTTGAGATTGTAGAATCAATAGTTCAACCTTTTTCTTTATGCGATATTATTGAAATAAGTCACATAATTTCTTTCTTTAAACGTTATCAAGAAGCTTGTTATGCAAAAATGCTTCCTGTTTTCAATGTAATTAACTCTCCATTGGAACCATGTTACTCTGAGGATAACTAGGCGTTATCACTGAGGTGTAAATGAACCAGAGCTTTAAACTTTTGCTCGGTTTCATTTATTGCTCTATTTTAACTGAATGAACTCTGCAGTGGTTCCTACTGAGCGTGAAAGCCAAATCCCAGCATATAGAGGCTCATCGAATGTGGTCTGAACTTCGTGGATGAGAATCATTTTAGACCCAAAGACGCTGTAGAAAGACAGAATCCCTGCTTTGGAATCAAGGTACACTCCCACTGTGGAGGAAACAAGAACTGATTCATCAATATCCTCCTCCACATTATCAGTATAAAATGCATATTTATTTGGCCAGCAACACAATGCCCAAGAGTTCTCATTCAGACCAAAAGAACTCTCATATGTGTCTCCTTCTCTTTCTATTGTATCATATGCAACTGCTATTTCAATGCCTTTCCCACTCCAC
>NW_015150889.1:48082-53637 GCF_000732505.1 Cyprinodon variegatus
AGCATGCTATATAAGTAGTTTGAGATTGTAGAATCAATAGTTCAACCTTTTTCTTTATGCGATATTATTGAAATAATTCACATTATTTATTGCTTTAAAAGTTATCAAGAAGCTTGTTATGCAAAAATGCTTCCTGTTTTCAATGTAATTAACTCTCCATTGGAACCATGTTACTTTGAGGATAACTAGGCGTTATCACTAAGGTGTAAATGAACCAGAGCTTTAAACTGGGCTACTCTGTTTGATTTGTTGCTCTATTTTAACTGAATGAACTCTGCAGTGGTTCCTACTGAGCGTGAAAGCCAAATCCCAGCGTACAGAGGCTCATCAAAGTGGGTCTGAACTTCGTGGATGAGAAACATTTTAGACCCAAAGACGCTGTAGAAAGACAGAATTCCTGCTTTGGAATCAAGGTACACTCCCACTGTGGAGGAAACAGGAACTGATTCATCAATATCCTCCTCCACATTATCAGTATAAAATGTATATTCATTTGGCCAGCAACACAATGCCCAAGAGTTCTCATTCAGACCAAAAGAACTCTCATCTGTGTCCCCTTCTCTTTCTATTGCATCATATGCAACTGCTATTTCAATGCCTCTCCCACTCCACTCCACCTCCCAGTAAATACGTCCAGTCAGACGTTGTTTACTGAGGACCTGCCACCTCCTAGTGAATCTATCGTCATGTTCTGGATAATGCTGGTTTTCATTGGTCATTGTTACTTTTCTGTTGCCTTCAGATAGTTCCAGATATTTGTGTGCGGTGTTTGGATTGAGAGTGATTTTCCGTGCATGCCTTAAGAGCCCATCTCTGGTCTGTCGTTCTGATGATGATGGTGTACAATCTGCTACAGCGGCTGTTGTTTGCATGTTCTTTAGTTGATCTTGGAGCTTGCCATTTAATTTAAGTAGTTCATCTTTGATTTTCTGGTCTATAATCCTGCATGGGTCTGGTTTTGACAGTAAAACATCCACTTTAGTGATTGCCACTGAGATGTTTGTCCATGTGTCTCTCAGGATGTTTTGTAGTTTCTCTCTGAGTTCTGACACAGCTGCTGTCACATCCTCAAAGTATCTCAGAGGACGAATATTGATGCTGGATGAGTGTGTAGACTCGCTGAGTGCTGACACTGTGGGGTAGTTCTGGAGAAACTGGTACAGATCTTCTGTGATTGAGAGCTTCTCCAGCTCAGCATCTTTCCTCTTCAGCTCAGTGATCTCCTGCTCCAGCTTCTCCTGAATCTTCTTAACTCGACTCACTTCAGTTTCCTGCTGGGATCTGATCTGCTGCTTCACATCAGAGCTTCTTTTCTGGATCTGATGGATCAGATCAGTGAAGATCTTCTCACTGTCCTCCACTGTTTTATCAGCAGAGCCATTGATGGCCTCCACCTCCTGTTGAAGCAGCTTCACATCTTTCTCCTGGTCCTGGATTCTCTGCTGGATTTGTTGTCGTCTCTCCTGGAGCTCCTTCTGCTTCTCAGTCCTTTCTGCTGCAGCTGGGACTGTTTCATGGCCTTTATGTTCATCCATGGTGCAGAGATAACAGATACACTGCTGATCAGTACGACAGAAGATCTTCATCACCTCATCATGACGAGAGCAGATGTTCTCCTGAAGATTCTTAGAGGGGTCCACCAGCTTGTGCTTCTTCAATCCAGGGACATCATAGTGAGGCTGGAGGTGATTCTCACAATAAGAAACTAAACAAACCAGGCAGGACTTAACAGCTTTCATCTTCCTCCCAGTGCAGACATCACAGGCCACATCTTCAGGTCCAGCATAGCAGTGATCAGCTGCAGGAGCCTGGAGTCCAGTCTTTTTCAGATCCTCCACCAACTCTGCTAACATGGTGTTTTTCTTTAAAACAGGCCTCGGTGTGAACCTCTGTCTACACTGAGGGCAGCTGTAGATCCCTTTCTCTTTCTCTTCACCATCCCAAAAGTTTCCAATACAGTTCATGCAGTAGTTGTGTCCACAGGGGATAGTTACCGGGTATTTCAGGAGATCCAAGCAGATCGAACAGGAGAATTTCACAGAATCCATCTGATATCCTTGGTGAGCCATTTTTCATCTGGTGGACAGTTACTGTGTGATAGGTTTCGTTTCCTCAGAAGCAAATAAAGTGTTGTTCAAGAGGTCTGTTAAGTTTCAGTTCTCTTAAAGGGGAGTGACCAGGGCAGGTTAATATTTAGTTAGACCAAGGCCACGTCTGAAATACCATAAACTTGCTTGGAAGGGCTCCAATCCACACGAAGCAGTGGCAAAACAGACTAACATAAAACTTGCTGCCAGCACTGCAGCTTCCGTCCCCAGTAAGAGGAGGAGTTTTATTTCCAGGAAATCTGTAATTTGAGCGTTTCAGCTCTACATTACATAACCATATTGTTCAGTCTTTGTGTCGTGCTTTATTCACTTAAATCAAATGTTTTAGATTTTGGAGAAATGTGTTAAAATAGGAGACGTTCCTCCACATAGGGATAATATATAAAATATGAGGGACAAGAAATGACAGAACAATTGATATAAATTATAATATACAAATTTTATATAAATGAAAACAACCCCACTTTTTAATAACCTTCAGGATTACTTTAGACGAGTTCTCTTCCCCCAAAAGAAGATTTCACTTTCACAGATCATTATCAGGTAATGCAGTACTAAAGTATCTGTTTGACTTTCTTTCTCCTCTGTGTCGCTGAGCAGTGCTGCAGAGTGCAAAAGTTTAGCTTATTCCCCTTCACAGGTTGATGGTTTTGTTGATGGGGTTGCTGGTTCTCTGCCTTAGACAACACAGCCTCTTTGAAAAAGAAAAAAAAAAAGAAAAATAGAAAGCTTCCTTCCTGGTTTAATGCAGAGCTGCGCATTCTGAAGCAAAATGTTAGGAAACAGCAGAGGAAATGGCGCTCTACATGCCTAAAAAAAATTAAAATAATTTAATGCTGTAAAATATTACCTTTGTAAAGCAAGAACAGAATATTTCTCCTCATTAATAGAGAATAAGAATAATACTAGATTTCTTTTTGATACAGTTGCTCTGCTGAACCCTCCATCCCTCCTGATCTTAGCAGGAGTCAATCAATCATATAAAATTGATTCTTTTAAATATAAAATAATTAGCACCCCTCTAAATATGATTGGTTTATCTGTGGAAGGTGAGGCAGCATCTGAGGTAATCATAGAATCTGAACCGGGTTCAGAATGCTTTGATGTGGCGGCTTTATCTGCAGCCTCCTGCCACCAGAGGGTGCTACTGCCTCTGTTGGTGAGACGTATAGTGTTCAGTCCAGTTTTATTGTGATGGTGAGATGAAGGGTGTGTTCAAAATGCTGCATCCTCCAACGAGCCGGTCTATCTGGACTGGATCCTTTGAGGTCTGTGAAAATAATGAGGCCACATTGGTTTTGGCTGTGGATTCAAACATGTCCAGCCTTCCCAGCTTTCACCCCCGTACGCTCTGTCGCTTGGCAATCGTGAGAGTTGACACTCAAGGAAAGCAGAATCTGTCCTTAAATGACAGCCAAACCCATTTACATAGCGACAGATAAAAAACTTTTCAATAAACCAAACATTAATCAGCAGATATCTGACTCAATAACCATTTAAAACAACATTTTTTCTTAGTTTCAGACGGAACTATTCACATACTTGTATTAGAAGAAACTGCACTTCCAATATTCACCACTGTTGGGCACCAAGTACCTTTTTCCTCTGAGCACAGAGCAACCAGCTTGCTTGGTCTCGCAATGAATCACTGGATATCCAAGGCTATGTAGGATACACCGGATCCATCCTTCAAAACGGGTGAAAAGCATGCTGCATTCGTCGACTGCGTAACCAGGAGTCTTGCAATCCAAACAGACCTTGGCGCTGCGCTGTGACGTAATCAGCCTACAACTCTGGGCTTCAGAGGACGTATTCCATGAATTTGAACTCAGTAGAAGCCTCATGAGGCATTGAACCTTTGGGCAAATTGCTTCGACAATCCCCACATTTTCCGAGTCTTCATGGGAATGTCACCACCTACTGGTGGAGTGCATAACTGCAGTTAGTAATATAAGCTTTTTTTTCCCCATTTACGTTTCGTTGAAATTGTTAATGTTTGGTGTGTATTATGAAATATTTTGTAAGTTTTTTGTTCATGTAAATGTCTTAGAACAGAACAACATTTTAAGGTACACTGTTTTTCTGTAATTTTTGTGAAAGAAACTCATGCAGACCGTGACAGTGATGGGCAATGATGAGCAAAATGAAAGGTGTTAGTCATTTTTATTAAAAAACAATAATTTTTCCAGGTTATAATCTTGTGGGAGGTTATGTGTCTTTTGGTTAAACCAACCAATCTCATTTGGCAGTGCTTTTACATAACCTATATGGGTAAAAGGGCAAACCAATGCAAAAAGGTCACATTGGCCAAAATACTGGTTAAGTAGAGAACTTTCAAAAGTTTAGTTGTGTGGGTTGTGTTTTTGTGTCTTCTCTCTCTCCACCACCAGGTGGTGCCCTGTCCTCGTTGGTCCTCTCACACACCTGCGGCTGGTTGACTAATCACTGAGGACTATTTGAGCCATGGACTGTCACTACCTCAGCGCCATAGTGTTTGCCAGTTTTGGGTACTCTAGCCAAGCTGAGTTTTGCTGAGTCTAACTTAGTCTTTGTTTTTTCGCTGAGCCTAACCTACTTTTTGTCTTTGCATTTTCGGCAGGAAGCCTTCCAGCAAGCTGGATGTTTGGCCTTCTCCCCCTGGAAGGATTGTTTTGAGTCTCACACTGAGCAGGGGATACACCTCCACAAGTTTAGTTCAAGTCCTCCTGGATTCCCAAGTGACAGTCCGCTCAATAGCTCCTCTGGGTCTAACTAAGTCTATACCATCCGCCCTCCAACAAGTCTCAACCACTGGAAAAACCCACACTGACTGGATTCTGGGAGGAATGTGTTCTCCACTAACATGAGTCCCTTTTTCTCTTTCTCTCCAAGTCATCGTTCAAAGTTCCCACGGATCCTGAACTAACCACTGATTCTTCCCTTCCCTCTTCCAGTTCCGGTTCACCAGTTTACTGTGTTTCCTGAATCCAACCCTGCTGGTATCATCAACAAACCTGTTCAAACTTTTACCCTGGTTTTCTGAGTGTTTTACTGCATGTGGGTCAGATCTCTTAAGAAAATCATGACACTGTTGAGTTTCGCGGGCCAGCTGAACCACTTCCCGAAGCAGTCATGAGGTATGAGGGTGTTGAAGAGGCTTTGGACATTATCAATTTTGGCCCCACCCCTAAAAGAAGCAAGCCTTGATACATACTTCACGGAAATGCCCCCTTGACTCCTCGACACACGCCTCAAAGCCTCAGCTCGTCTTATAGCATCATTTCTGTTTTGACTGCTGAGCTGCGTAGTTGTTCAGGCGATCTCTGTCTGAATCAAATCTGTGTTTTCTGTGATATCTCTGTATCTAAATAACTCTAACTGTCCAGAAGCAGTTTTTTACTGCACACTTTTACACGGTTTTATTTCTGGTAGTAAGGAATAGCTAGCCTAGTCTAGCTTAGCATAGCA
>NW_015150889.1:54890-56165 GCF_000732505.1 Cyprinodon variegatus
TTCAATGCTGGTGCCTTTTCCAATGTGAAACCACAGACAGCTTCACGGAAAGAGAGAGAGAAATGAGACAGTACTTTCTCCTCAAGGCACTGTGAGGGGACAAAGGCACACCTCTATGGGAGTTTCTTGTGATTCTGTCCTGGGCCGGGGGATGGTTGCAGACTCTTGAGTGAGACTTCTAGTGCAGCCAATGTGGGACAAAACTGCCTCCTTCAAATCCAGTGGCCTTGTTAAAAGTCAACATGAACACTGGTCCTCGATTTTCAAAATTAATATCATGGTTTATGGTCCAACAAAGCATTGCACAATTGGAATCTGCTCATTTCTTCTATCTGTAAAACTGGATATTTTTAGATTATATTTGATTTGTATTTTTCATCTCACTACAGCAGCTATATTGGGGTAGCCCTTTATAGAGCACTCAGCGAAATCCTTTGAAAATCCAAATTTCAAGCCAACAGTATTATTAGAATCCAGGACAATACCTTATTACCTTTGTAACATTTAAAGAAAATGGATATTTTAATCCCAAAATGGAATGTCAATGTAATAACAAGAAACGGCAACTTGCCCAAATATAATGAATATTAAAGGTGCTTTTATAAGAAATTCATGAAAAACACTCTGAGAGTAAAAGAAACATTTTTTTGGTACAACATAACCTTAGAGGCATTAATACTGCTACTTACACTTACATTTTTTAGTTTATAAACCTAAATATAATTGTTAACTAGGCTTATTAACTGTTTAACTTTACTATTTAACTTTTCAATTAGCTTCTTACCTTTCTTTTTCTTGACTATTTTGTTCCTCCTTAATTTACAGTAGGCAATGTATGATTCAAGGGCTCATCTGATTGGTCAAATGCCAAGCTAAGATGTAAAGCCTTGTAGCAGCATGTTTGCTGAATGGCTGGATATAGATCTTGTGCTTATAGACCTCACTGAGAGACAGAGGGGCTCCATTTGTAAGGGGTATGCAAGTAATCAAAAACGATAACTTACATCAGCTCCAGCAAAAACAATTTGAATCAGCCACCATGGGATGGCCTTTGGTTCACTTGATGTCCTCAGACAGATTGGTTTCTCACCTGTTCTGTGCCAATAAGCAGGTAAATATGATTTGAACGGTTTCCATGCTTTTTATACTCATTAAAATGTAGCGTTAGGTCCCTGCTACTGGGAGAAATCAAATTAAATTGTCTCTAAATAAAATTCTTCTTTAAAGCAGACTCAAACCTCTATCCTCTCTTAAATATCCCCAGTTTGATATATT
>NW_015150889.1:58526-60053 GCF_000732505.1 Cyprinodon variegatus
CACTGCTTTATCAGCAGAGCCATTGATGGCCTCCACCTCCTGTTGAAGCAGCTTCACATCTTTCTCCTGGTCCTGGATTCTCTGATTGATTTGTTGTCGTCTCTCCTGGAGCTTCTTCTGCTTCTCAGTCCTTTCTGCTCCAGCTAGGACTGTTTCATGGCCTTTATGTTCATCCATGGTGCAGAGATAACAGATACACTGCTGATCAGTACGACAGAAGATCTTCATCACCTCATCATGACGAGAGCAGATGTTCTCCTGGAGATTCTTGGAGGGGTCAACCAGCTTGTGCTTCTTCAGTGCAGAGACATCATAGTGAGGCTGGAGGTGATTCTCGCAGTAAGAAACTAAACAGACCAGACAGGAGTTGACAGCTTTCATCTTCCTCCCAGCGCAGATATCACACGCCACATCTTCAGGTCCAGCATAGCAGTGATCAGCTGCAGGAGCCTGGAGTCCAGTCTTTTTCAGATCCTCCACCAACTCTGCTAACATGGTGTTTTTCACTAAATCAGGCCTCGGTGTAAACGTCTGTCTACACTGAGGGCAGCTGTAGATCCCTTTCTTGTCCTCATTATCCCAGAACGATCCAATACAGTACATGCAGTAGTTGTGTCCACAGGGGATAGTTACCGGGTATTTCAGGAGATCCAAGCAGATCGAACAGGAGAATTTCACAGAATCCATCTGATATCCTTGCTGAGCCATTTTTCATCTGGTGGACAGTTACTGTGTGATAGGTTTCGTTTCCTCAGAAGCAAATAAAGTGTTGTTCAAGAGGTCTGTTAAGTTTCAGTTCTCTTAAAGGGGAGTGACGAGGGCAGGTTAATATTTAGTTAGACCAAGGGCGCGTCTAAAATACGATAAACTTGCTTGGAAGGGCTCCAATCCACACGAAGCAGCGGCAAAACAGACTAACATAAAACTTGCTGCCAGTGGTGCAGCTCCCGTCCCCAGTAAGAGGAGGACTTTTATTCCAGTGTTAGGTTTATTATGTATACATCATGTGCCAGAGTAGACAGAATAGAAGACCTTCCTTCACATTATGGGTGTCACTGTGTGTACGGAGGTCATCTAATCGGGACAGCCTTCGTGTCTTTAAGAATACACAGGATATGGGCACATCTTGGAGCCGGACTGATAGGAAAGCTATCTGTAACTCTGAAGCATAGAAGCAAGCTGCATGGAGTTCCAGACATGGATGGCGTGTCAGTTTCTGATACGGACAGCTAAGCATCCACATGATGCAACACAGACTCAGAAGGTATAAGAAGCAGGAGATGACGTTGTTCGAGGCTCAAACTTTGCCGAACGTTCGTGGACGTGATTTTTGAGACCACAGCTGTGCAAGCTCTAAGCATTTTTCTCTGTCCTGTAACGACCTGATCTGGAATAAACTCTGTTATGCTGCGTTCACACCGGGGGCAGCTGGCGCGACAGAAGCAGCGAGTTTACATGCAAAGTCAATGGTTGACGCGCGTCAAGGCGCAGCAAAATGTCCCGCGGCGCGTTTCGAGCAGCAAGCGC
>NW_015150889.1:62073-63869 GCF_000732505.1 Cyprinodon variegatus
CTCAGGAGACCCAGGCGCTCTCTGCTGGAGAAAGGTGGCAGATCTCCAGATCCCAACAGTACCCTTCCCTCAACGACCGCCTCCTGGCGGTCCAGAGGAAGTGGACGGAAGAGAGTTCTTATAATCGTTGATGAGGGATGGGTCCAGGATGAAGGACCCCGGAACCCAGGTGCGGTCCTCCGGACCGTAGCCCTCCCAGTCGACGAGGTACTGACAACCGCGACCCCGGCGACGGGAGTCCACGATCCGGCGAATGGTGAAAGCCGGGTGACCGTCAATGTCCCGGGCGGTTGGAGGGGAGTCGGACGGAGGGCAAAGTGGACTGGTCAGAACTGGCTTGATCTGGGAGACGTGGAAGGTGGGGTGTATACGGAGAGTAGGTGGCAGGTGCAGGCGGACAGCAGATGGGTTGATGACTTGAGCGATCTTGTATGGTCCGATGAATCTGGGGGATATATAGACATAGATTTTAGCTGGATGTCACGTGTTGAGAGCCATACCTCTTGACCAGGAACGTAATCGGGTGCAGGATGTCTCCTTCTGTCCGAGAATTTCTTGTTCTGTGCAGCAGTTCGATTCAGAGCAGATATTGTTTCGTTCCACATCTTGTGGCAACGGCGGATGTGTTGGTGGACAGATTTGACGGAGATTTCCTTTTCGTCTGCAGGGAAGAGTGGTGGTTGATAGCCTATGGATACCTGAAACGGAGACAGACCGGTAGCAGCAGATTTTTGTGTGTTGTGGGTGTACTCTACCCATGACAAATACTGACTCCAGTCAGTCGGGTGAGTGGATGTCAGGCAACGGAGAGTGGATTCTAGCTCCTGATTCATCCTCTCCGTTTGGCCATTAGACTGTGGATGATATCTGGAAGTGAGAGAGACTTTTGAATTTAGAGCTGTACAGAAACCTTTTCAAACCTGGGAGATGAACTGGGGACCTCGATCGGACAGAATCTCTTGTGGAATACCATGAAGACGGAACACATGCTTGACCAATAGCTGAGCGGTCTGGAAAGCAGTGAGCAGTTTCCTGAGGGGGACCAGATGACAGGCTTTAGAGAAACAATCAATTATGGTGAGGATGGTTGACATACCCTTGGAAACTGGGAGACCGGTAATGAAATCCACTGCTATGTGGGATCATGGGCGAGACGGAACAGGCAGAGGATGTAGCAGCCCAGAAGGTGGTTGGTGGGTCGGCTTATTTCTGGCACAGATGGGACAGGCCAGCACGTACTCCTTCACGTCCTTGTGAAGGGATGGCCACGAAAAACGTCGTGTGATGAGAGCGATGGTTCTACTTATACCTGGATGGGCTGAGAACTTAGCTGCATGCATCCACTGGATGAGACGGTATCTGACAGAAGTAGGAACATAAGTTCTATTTGGAGGTCCATTTCCTGGGTCAGGTTCAGAAGCCAAGGCAAGATTGATGAGATCAGTTTCCCAGGAAACGGCTCCAACCGTGCAAGTGGCAGGAAGAACAGGTTCGGGTGTTTCAGGCTTATCGGATGAATACAGGCGAGAAAGAGAGTCGGGCTTAATGTTCTTGGAACCGGGTCTGTAAGATATGATCAGATTAAATCTTGAGAAGAACAGAGACCAACGGGAATGACGTGGGTTAGATCTCTTTACAGACTGGATATATGACAGGTTCTTATGATCCGTCCAAACCAAGACAGGGTGTTCAGCGCCCTCAAGCCAGTGTCTCCACTCCTCCAGGGCTAGCTTGATAGCTAGTAGCTCTCTGTCACCAACATCATAATTCTGCTCTGCTGGAGAAAGTCTGCGTGA
>NW_015150889.1:66483-70150 GCF_000732505.1 Cyprinodon variegatus
TTATCCTAGTTCTCTCCAGAGACCTGGAAAGGAGATGCAGGTTGAGGTTCTTCAGGTTTGGCTTCTCAGAGCAGGCAGGCAGGTTTCCAAACATGAGCTCCTCCAGAGCTCCAGACTTCGATCAGGTTTTCCTATGAGGCAGAAAAGACAGAGGCAGGTTAGAATCAGGGTTACTCTCCAGAGTAGACAGAGATTCTATGTGCAGGCTGAGGCTCAGGTTCTGCTAACAAAAACTGGTCAACACTCCGGCGCTGAAGGGAAGTCAAGCCGCTGCTTATATAGCTGGTCTCCTGATGAGATGCAGGTGGCTTCAGCTCAGGAGACCCAGGGCGCTCTCTGCTGGAGAAAGGTGGCAGATCTCCAGATCCCAACAAGTAGTAAATAACTTGCTCCCAGGAAAATAACCGGTGAGAAGGCCCCCGGGGCGCTACAGCCTTCCTTCCAAGGGGACAAATCCTCCTCATTTTAACACCAGGAAATCTGTAATTTGAGCATTTCAGCTCTACATTACATAACCATATTATTCAGTCTTTGTGCCATGCTTTATTCACTTGAATCAACTATTTTAGACTTTGGAGAAATTTGTTAAAATAGGCAAAGTTCCTCCACATAGGGATAAGTTATTCTGTTCTCTCTATTGAAAAATATGAGGGACAAGAAAAGACAAAAGAATTGATATAAAATATAAAATACAAATTTTATATAAATGAAAACAAACCCACTTTTTAATAACCTTCAGGATTACTTTAAAAGAGTTCTCTTACCCCAAAAGAAGATTTCACCTTTACAGATCATTATCAGGTAATGCAGTACTAAAGTATCTGTTTCACTTTTTTTTCTCCTCTGTGTCGCTGAGCAGTGCTGCAGAGTGCAAAAGAATAGCTTATTCCCCTTAACAGGTTGATGGTTTTGTTGATGGGGTTGCTAGTTCTCTGCCTTAGACAACACAGCCTCTTTGAAAAAGAAAAAAAAATGAAAAATAGAAAGCTTCCTTCCTGGTTTAATGCAGAGCTGCGCATTCTGAAGCAAAATGCTAGGAAACTGCAGAGGAAATGGCGCTCTACATGCTTAAAAAATAGAAAATAGTTTAATGCTGTAAAATATGACCTTTGTAAAGCAAGAACAGAATATTTCTCCTTATTAATAGAGAATAAGAATAATACTAGATTTCTTTTTGATACAGTTGCTCTGTTAAACCCTCCATCCCTCCTGATCTTAGCAGGAGAGAATCAATCTTATAAGATTGATTCTATTAAATCTAAAATAATTAGCACCCCTCTAAATATGATTGGTTTATTTGTGGAAGGTGAGGCAGCATTTGAGGTAATCATAGAATCTGAACCGGGTTCAGAATGCTTTGATGTGGCGGCTTTATTTGCAGCCTCCTGCCACCAGAGGGGGCTACTGCCTCTGTTGGTGAGATGTATAGTGTTCAGTCCAGTTTTATTGTGATGGTGAGATGAAGGGTGTGTTCAAAAGGCTGCATCCTCCAACGAGCCGGTCTATCTGGACTGGATCCTTTGAGGTCTGTGAAAATAATGAGGCCACATGGGTTTTGGCTGTGGATTCAAACATGTCCAGCCTTCCTGGCTTTCGCCCCCGTACGCTCTGTCGCTTGGCAATCATGAGAGTTGACACTCAAGAAAAGCAGAATCTGTCCTTAAATGACAGCCAAACCATTTACATAGCGACAGATAAAAAACTTATCAATAAAGCAAACATTAACCAGCAGATATCTGACTCAATAACCATTTAAAACAACATTTTTTCTTAGTTTCAGACGGAACTATTCACATACTTGTATTAGAAGAAACTGTACTTCCAATATTCACCACTGTTGGGCACCAAGTACCTTTTTCCTCTGAGCACAGAGCAACCAGCTTGCTTGGTCTCGCAATGAAACACTAGATATCCAAGGCTATGTAGGATACACCGGACCTGTCCTCCAAAACGGGCGAAAAGAATGCTGCATTCGTCGACTGCATAACCAGGAGTCTTGCAATCCAAACAGACCTTGGCGCTGCGCTGTGACGTAATCGGCCTACAACTCTGGGCTTCAGAGGACGCATTCCATGAATTTGAACTCAGTAGAAGCCTCATGAGGCATTGAACCTTTTGGTCAAATTGCTTCAACAATCTCCACATTTCACGAATCTTCATGGGAATGTCACCACCTACTGGCGGAGTGCATAACTGCAGTTAGTAATATAAGCTGTGATTTTTTTGCAATTGTTTTTCTTGTTTGTTTTTTTTCCCCCATTTACGTTTTGTTGAAATTGTTAATGTTTGGTGTGTATAATAAAATATTTTGTAAGTTTTTTGTTCATGTAAATGTCTTAGAACAGAACAATATTTTAAGGTAAGTGATGGGCAATGATGAGAAAAATGTAAGGTATTAGTCATTTTTATTCAAAAATAATATTTTTTCCAGTTTTTGGTTATAATCTTAAGGGAGGTTATGTGACCAACCAATCACATTTGGCAGTGTTTTTACATAACCTTTATTGGTAAAAGGGCAAACCAATACAAACTGGTCACATTGGCCAAAATACCAGTTAAGTAGAGAACTTTCAAAAGTTTAAACCAAATCTTGAACTCACAACCTTTGGACTGTAGGCAAAGTCTTACAGTCAATGCCACTTGCAATGATAACTGTTTCTCAGAGAGCAATAGTAGTAACTGCTAATATTACAGCTGAAACCAGTGGCCTACTCAGATTCTGATCATTATATTGTTTACTCTAACCCAAAATGTTTTAACCAACTAGATAGGTTGCAAAAACAACCAATCTATTCTTAGAATATACCAAAACTATCCAACTGACTGCAACTGTCCTACAAACTCCCACATCTTGCTTGAATACTAATGTTTAAATTCCTGTCTGTTAGGAATCCAGTTTGTGTGGGTTGTGTTTTTGTGTCTTCTCTCCCTCCACCACCAGGTGGTGCCCTGTCCTCGTTTGTCCTCTCACACACCTGCGGCTGGTTGACTAATCACTGAGGACTATTTGAGCCATGGACTGTCACTACCTCAGCGCCATAGTGTTTGCCAGTTTTGGGTACTCTAGCCAAGCTGAGTTTTGCTGAGACTAACTTAGTCTTTGTTTTTTCGCTGAGCCTAACCTACTTTTTGTCTTTGCCTTTTCGGCAGGAAGCCTTCCTGCAAGCTGGATGTTTGGCCTTCTCCCCCTGGAAGGATTGTTTTGAGTCTCACACTGAGCAGGGGATACACCTCCACAAGTTTGATTCAAGTCCTCCTGGATTCCCAAGTGACAGTCCGCTCAATAGCTCCTCTGGGTCTAACTAAGTCTATACACCCTCCGCCCTCCAACAAGTCTCAACCACTGGAAAAACCCACACTGACTGGATTATGGGAGGAAGTCCCCTTGAGTCCCCTTTTCTCTTTCTCTCCAAGTCATTGTTCAAAGTTCCCACGGATCCTGAACTAACCACTGATACTTCCCTTCCCTCTTCCAGTTCCGGTTCACCAGTTTACTGTTTTCCTGAATCCAACCCCGCTGGTTTCATCAATAAACCTGTTCAAACTTTTACCCTGGTTTTCTGAGTGTTTTACTGCATGTGGGTCAGATCTCTTAAGAAAATCATGACACTGTTGAGTTTCGCGGGCCAGCTGAACCACTTCCCGAAGCAGTCATGAGGTATGAGGG
>NW_015150889.1:73280-75330 GCF_000732505.1 Cyprinodon variegatus
TAGAACCAAACAGTGCCTACTCCATACTAGACCTTTCCTTGATGATTTGTTAAAAGAATTTAGGGATATATATTTTTTTGTTTCTTTATTTTACGGTTAGGTTTTCAGAGAAAAAAATATAGATTTTACATTAACTTATTAAATCAATAAAACATTTATAGGCCAAGGCAGAGACTTAAACCAGTAGAGCTGTCTTGGTGTATTCAGTATTTGTAATTTTCCAAAATAAAAGCAGTTCCCACACCATTGTTGTTTATTTTATATCAAATTACTAAATACCAAATATTTCCATTTAGAACTGCTTATCAAATGTCAACACCATTCAATGTCAGAATATTAGCTTCATTCTTTTTCTAGAAAACAAAGCAACAGTTGATTGTACCCTGGCAGCTAGGAGAGTTCAGAAACAGGTAAATAATCAATCAACCTTGAATCTAAATGCACAAATATACACTACAATGTATAATTTTGGTCAAACTGCAAAGAAAAACAAACATAGAATGGTTAATTTAATCCATTACTAAAACAACAATCACATATATTTTCATTTTACTTCAAACAAAAACATTGTACAGCAGAAACTTATTAATCACATTTCCAAAGTTTGAAACAATTTAAGAAAAAAAAGTTTTATAGTATTTCAAACAGATATGTAAATATACATTAGTTTACATTAATATAAGCCGTGAGCTGGTATCAAATAGTAGCTCTTAGATTTTAGACAAATACTTCAAAGTGTGGCGCCTTCTGCTGATCCAATAACATGGAAGTAATTTCCCACTAGTAGTAAAGATTCAAACCATCTAGAAAAACTTTAATGTAAAACCTACATATTTAATATGAAATAATAGCTGCATAATTTTCCATTTATTTTTTATCCATACTTCAATATTAGAACAGGCATTGTAGCATGCTAGATGAGTAGTTTGAGATTGTAGAATCAATAGTTCAACCTTTTTCTTTGTGCAATATTATAGAAACAAGTCACATCAATTCTTGCTTTAAAAGTTATCAAGATTGTTTGATTTATTACTCTATTTTAACTGAATGAACTCTGCAGTGGTTCCTACTGAGCGTGAAAGCCAAACCCCAGCATATAGAGGTGCATCAAAGTGGGCCTGAACTTGGTGGATGAAAATCATTTTAGACCCAAAGACGCTGTAGAAAGACAGAATCCCTGCTTTGGTATCAAGGTACACTCCCACTGTGGAGGAAACAGGAACTGATTCATCAATATCCTCCTCCCAACCATCACTTGAAAATGTATATTTTTTTGACTTGCAACACAATGCCCAAGAGTTCTCATTCAGACCAAATGTACTCTCATCTGTGTCCCCTTCTCTTTCTATCTCATCATATGCAACTGCTATTTCAACGCCTCTCCCACTCCACTCCACCTCCCAGTAAATACGTCCACTCAGACGTTGTTTACTGAGGACCTGCCACCTCCTAGTGAATCTATCTTCATGATCTGGATAATACTGGTTTTCATTGGTCATTGTTACTTTTCTGTTGCCTTCAGATAATTCCAGATATTTGTGTGCGGTGTTTGGATTGAGAGTGATTTTCCGTGCATGCCTTAAGAACCAAGCTCTGGTCTGTTGTTCTGATGATAATGGTGTACAATATGCTACAGCGGCTGTTGTTTGCATGTTCTTTAACTGATCTAACTTGCCATTTAGTTTATCTAGTTCATCTCTGGTTTTATTCTGGTCTATAATCCTGCATGGCTCCGGTTTTGACTGTAAAACATCGACTTTAGTAATTGCCACTGAGATGTTTGTCCATGTGTCTCTCAGGACGTCCTGCAGTTTCTCTCTGAGCTCTGACAGAGCTGCTGTCACATCCTCAAAATATCCCTGAGGACATCTAGTGATGCTGGATGAGTGTGTAGACTCACTGAGTGCTGACAGTGAGGGGTAGTTGTGGAGAAACTGGGTGTGATCCTCTGTGATTGAGAGCTTCTCCAGCTCAGCATCTTTCCTCTTCAGCTCAGTGATCTCCTGCTCCAGCTTCTTCTGAAGCTCTTTGACTCGACTCACTTCAGTTT
>NW_015150889.1:77240-78687 GCF_000732505.1 Cyprinodon variegatus
AGTCCTGGTAGGTGATGCGGCCACCAATGCGGGACAGCAGGTCATCAAACTGGGCTGGGGTGAGACGATGGTAGCGCTGGAAGCGACCCTCGTCGGCTCGGAGTTCCTGGAGTAGATGGTGAAACTCTCCACAAACTGAACGCCTCTGAATTGTTTCGTGAATCCAGATATGACGACGACGCGCCCGAAAACGGCGTTCTCTAGCTTTATTTATTAAAATAAGCCAGGCGACCCTCTCAATTTCATCCGCCATTGTTCCAGGCAAAGAAAGGATAGTGAAGCTCCGCCCAACGCGCGTCAGACACACTTTTGGACCGCGCAGCGAGAGCAGCAAAGCTGCATCAGACGCGCGTCAGAATTCACTGGTACAAGCAGCAAAAATGAAGCAGCAGACGCGATTTTGCTGCTTTTGCTGCCCCCGGTGTGAACGCAGCATTACTTTTTTATTCCTGTTTTATAGTCCTTTTTTATATGGTTTTACCGAGTTTGAGTTAAGAGTAGTAAATAACTTGCTCCCAGGAAAAGAACCAATGAGGAGGCCCCCGGGGCGCTACAGCCTTTTCCTCCAAGGGGACAAATCCTCCTCATTTTAACACACCTAATGCTGAACTTTTCTACTGAGCATATGTCGCTTTCACACGGCTTTATTTCTGGAAGTAAGGAGTAGCTAGGCTAGCGCTAGCTTAGCATAGCTATGGCCCCTCTCTCTACCTCCCTTGACTCTTTCTGCCTCCCCTCTCTTTCCTGCTTTCTGTGTCAGATGTTCAGTTATTCCTCCGCTCCCTTCAGTTATAATGGTGTTAGTAAGTGTATTCTTATTTTCTAGCTTTGGAGGCGAGGGCGTTAGTTAGTATCCCGGCTTCGGGTGGTTGAACAACCAGGAGTTGAAGTAGGCCCACCTGTTGAGACTGGGGTGAAGTTAGTTTTCCGTTGAATATTCTCTCCGGTTAATCCTCTTCTTCGCTTTGAGAAAGCCTCTTTTTTGCCCCGGGTACACTGTGATCGGAGAAAGCAGCTCCAACACTTCAAGTATACCCGTATTGTAGAATTGACAAAAAAACGCGGCAATAGAAAGCAGCTGCGTCATATAACGACTTCCTGTTGATGGTTGGCAAACAGCTTTTCGGTGCGCATTACTGTCACCAACTGGCGAGGAGTGTGCGTCAGAATCTGTTTCTTCTTCTTCTTTTCTTTTATGGCGGATCGCAAGCAACTTTAAGGTGCATACCCAGTTTGAGTTAAGAGTAGTGTCATGATGGGTCTCTTTGATTAAACCCACATGCAGAACAACACAGGAGACTGGATAAAAGTTCAACAGTTTATTTGAATAAACACACAGAGTTAATTGATTGCACAGGTTCTGGTACAGGTCAGGCAGGTTTCCAAACATGAGCTCCTCCAGAGCTCCAGACTTCGATCAGGTTTTCCTATGAGGCAGAGAAGACAG
>NW_015150889.1:80847-84726 GCF_000732505.1 Cyprinodon variegatus
GCGCTGGAAAAGAGAGCCTTCAGTTTGTTAAAAGCTGCATCGGCTTCTGCAGACCAGTGGAACGTCTTCTTAACAGAAGTCAGAGCTGTGAGAGGTAGAGCTGTTTGACTGTAGTTCCTGATAAAGCGTCTAGAAAAGTTAGCAAACCCCAGGAATCTTTGAAGCTGCTTACGGTTTTCGGGAGTCGGCCAGTCCAAAACTGCTTTTATTTTGTCTTCAGGTGGCTTCACCTGCCCGCCCTTGAGCACAAACCCTAGAAAAGTGACAGAAGGTTGGTGAAATTTACATTTGTCAGCTTTTAGAAAAGTTTATATTCAAGCAGTCTTTGAAGGACCAGGCGAACGTGTTTCTTGTGATCAGACAGGTTCTTGGAGTAGATCAGGATGTCATCGATGTATACAAAAACAAAAATGTTGAGGAAGTCTCTGAGGACATCATTTACTAGAGCTTGGAAACAGGCAGGAGTGTTTGTCAGACCAAAGGGCATAACCAAATATTCAAATTGGCCAATGGGGATCTTAAATGCCGTCTTCCATTCATCTCCCTTTCTTATTCTAAGAAGATGATAGGCGTTTCTTAAATCGAGTTTGGTGAACACTGTTGCCCCTTGAACAGGTTCAAAAGCTGATGCTAGCAATGGTAAGGGATACTTATTTTTGACGGTTATCTGATTCAGCCCTCTGTAGTCTATACAGGGTCGGAGAGAACCATCCTTTTTACCCACGAAGAAAAAACCAGCACCGAGAGGGGATGAAGACGGTCGGATGATCCCAGCAGCAAGTGACTCATTGATGTATTTCTCCATCGTCTCTCTCTCAGGTTTGGAGATATTAAAAAGTCTACTGCTGGGGAGGGGAGCTCCTGGTAACAGATCAATGGCGCAGTCATATGGTCTGTGAGGTGGAAGAGACATCGCAATGACCTTGCTGAAGACTGGTGCCAAATCGTGATATTTGGAAGGAACGGAAGAAAGGTCAGGAGGGTCCATCTCCCCCCTACCTCTAGGAGACTGAAGAGCAGGAGCTGCAGAACGGAGACAGGAGACATGACAGGAAGCGGACTAAGACTCAATGTGACGTTCAGCCCAGTTGATGTGAGGGTTAAGAAGCTCCAACCACTCGTAAAATGGCCGGGCTCACCACAATACAGACACAGATTTCCCCTGAATCTTCGTTGTCTTTCTTCATTGGAAAGCCTTGTATGCCCAATCTGCATGGGTTCAACCTCAGCTCTTTCTGTAGACGAGGAGACAAAGTGAGTTGCGTGAACAGGAGCAGATGCCGATTGATTCTTAATCCTTGGTGTGGTACTGGGCTCTAGAGATTCAGAGAAAATAGAAGTGCTGTTAGATGCAGAAGCAGCAGCAGAAAAATTATGGCTTCTTTGCCTTGACCTGGTCCTAGTTCGAAGTCTATTATCCAACCGGATGGTTAACCTGATTAAATCCTCCAAACTAGCTGGTTCGTCGATTGTGGCAAGTTCATCCTTGAAGTCTTCATTTAAAGCCTTAAAATAGGCACTCTTAAGTGCACACTCATTCCAACCAGAAGCTGCGACTTTAACCCGGAAGTCAATAGAAAAGTCTGCCACAGTCTGATTTCCTTGTCTTAAACTGAGCAAGGCTTGGGAGTCAATGGATTTGTCTGAATCTTGATTAAAGACCTGAGAAAATTCAGTTATGAATTTTGAAAAAGTGCACGAAAAACTGGATTCTGAGGAAAACCTTCAAGAGCTCGACCAGTAAGTTGAGAAAGGATGAAGGCTATTTTCCTTTTATCATTAGAAAAACTGGCGGGTGAATGTTCAAAAATGTATCTGCACTGGAACAAAAATCCTTTACATTTGCTTTGTATACCTGAGAATCTTTTAGGAAGAGAAGGACGGAATTCTGGAAGTGACGTGACAGGCTCTAACCTTTGAGGCGGACGTGGCTCCTGAACCAGAAGTTGAGCAGGCGCTGCGTAAGCGTTTCTTACATAGCCTGCTAATTCCTGAAAAGTTTGATTTTGATGTTCCAAACGTGTATTAAACTTACGGAGGGTTAGTTCGTGTCCTTGGATCTGAGCAGCTTGCTCCTCAATCAACCTCCGGAGGTGATCTGCTGGGTTTTGTTTGTGGCCGGAGTGTTCTGTCATGATGGGTCTCTGTGATTAAACCCACATGCAGAACACCACAGGAGACTGGCTAAAAGTTCAACAGTTTATTTGAATAACCACACAGAGTTAATTGATTGCACAGGTTCTGGTACAGGTCCGGGACTGGATTCACAGAGTTCTCTGCAGAGAGGGACAGTTTGGTTAGCCAGGCAGTTTTGACGTCTTGGCAGAGTTTGATACTGAGTTGTACCTGATGAGGTTCAGACTGAACGGTGGAGAGAGGGAACCAGTTGGGTCCAGAGACAGAGGGTTCAGCAGAGAGCTTAGCAGCGGCAGAGCTTGGCTTCAGNATGAATGGACTGTTTAAGTAAAGTAAAGTCATACATTTCCTGTCAAAAGCTTGGACACACTTTATCCATGTAGTTAATCCTCTGAAAATTGTGCAAACATCACAGTGATACAGATTTAGATTTACACTGGGATTTTCGGTAACTTTTTATATTCTAGTAATATTCTTTCTCGTTTTTTGTACTTCACAAAGGAAAAATGTAGCCACATTTATTTATTGATCCATCTGTTGTCCTAATATCTCATCTTCCTATTTCAAGGTCTTTTCCTGCCATGTTTACTGGAAACTGGGCACGTTTTAAAAGGAAAGCACTTGAACCAATAAGGCCAACATGTTCACGTTTGTTAGAACTCCAGTTCTGCCTGTTACCGGAAAATTCAACCAGGACTCCAAGAGACGAAACAGTGCTCCTGCAAGCTGGATTAGGAAGGAGAACTGTAACTCTTGCAGATGATGCTGATCATGCAGAGGTAATGCAATTTTTATAACATGACACATGAATAATTGTGGAGAATTGATAGAATACATATTAATGCCTTACCCAATTAGTGATTCTGTTCTAAAATTTTTGCATGATCTTGCTTGCATGTAGCTCCTAAATTTGAAATAGGATGCAACTTCAACATCAACCCAGGTTCTGGTTACCTCCCACGTTAATGCTGCATTGTATTTTCAAATAATGAATGACATTTGTCTATTTTAGGTTATTGTGGTATATGAAAATGTATTTGCCCATTACCAGACTTTGAAAATGTATATCTATCTTTATTTTTCAGGAATTATTGCTCAACCATCTGTTTGAAAGACTGGATATGCGACTGTCAAGCTGGCTTAACCGTGTTCCTTTAGATCTTGATTTTCTAGAGTTTATATGTTCTCAGGAGATGGTCATTCTTACAGTAGTGCTATCTCAAACCAGCTAGAGATTCCTCAGGACATAATTGATACACTTGGTCATGTACACCAATTGCTCTGCAATGAAAATAAAAATGGTACAGAAAGACTTATTGTCGTACACGAAATTAATTAATTAGTCGTCTGAGAATATTAATTTCTGAGGAGTACACATTACAACTACTCAGTTTAGGATTACCACTAACTTGCATCGCCCAACTCCTTGGGGTGTCTAGAAGGACATTACACAGACACATGGCCGAATGGGGTTCAACGGTCAGAGCAAGCTATAGCAGCTTGAGTAACGAGGAACTGGATTCTCTTGTGTCAGAGATCCACAACAGTAACCCAAATGCTGGGTATAGGATGATGATGGGTTTTTTGAGAGCTCGGGGACACAGATTGCAGTGGGACAGAGTTCGATCCTCAATGCACAGAGTAGACACTACAAGCATCATCTTAAGGATGTCCCAGCTATGTTGCGTGATCAGAAGAACATACTCTGTCCCGGGTCCAAAGTCCCTGATGCATATTGACACA
>NW_015150889.1:86956-89007 GCF_000732505.1 Cyprinodon variegatus
TCTTACTTTTCCTACAGGATCTACATATTCCACTAATAGATTGGGATAGCAGCGGCCTCATACCCTGTGAGCCCAACTCCGGCATCACCGTACCCGAGATTGAATGTCCACTGAGCCATGAAGAACTTGCTGGCTTGACTGCGGCTGTGAACCCAGTGGGATCATCAAATCTTGGTGCTGACATTTATTTAACAACACTGCAGTACTTGCAGAGCATTGGCTACATGTAACCTTCGTAGTAGTCTTGACGATGTATAACAGAAGACAAAGACATCTCATCTTTTTTGATGGCATTTCATTTTTTTATTCATGTTTCAAATAAGTTTGTTGTGAACAGGTAAAGAGCATTGTAAAACACAACTGTTAAGACATTGAAGTTACGCTTTTGCAGCAGCCTGAGAGGTCTAGCAATTATTTGTGCTAAATATAAATAAATCTGAGTGACATTCTGAATAATTCAACATTTTATAAAGGTGAACAGTAATCTGAAAGTCAAATATGATCTACTGTCATGTTTTCAAAGCTTTTGTAACTTTGTTGATGACCGAGAAGGCTCATTTAAAGCTTTGTTTCATAAAATGGTGTTTACATTAAACCTTTGTAAAGTATTAAGCCTTTTTTAACATTTTATATAAATTGCCAATGTAATTATTAATGGAGACTCCACACTCACCATTTTGAGATGCTGTAATAATTATAATTATATCTTTTCCATTGTTTAGATGGAATTAATAAAGGTCTGAAGTATAAAAATGAAACATCAAACAACACTGCAGATTAATGAACAGATTAACCATATTTTAATTGGAATTCCTTTAACTTTGGTGCTGAAAAACATTTTATGTAATGTGGCCTAACAACATAATGCAGCCAAACATGCTCATGTTTTAGAGTTCAAATTAGTCCAAAGCCAGAGTCATTAGTTGCAATGCAACTATCCAAACAGTGTTGGAATTGATCATAAGTTGTGTAGTGACTAGGCAAACGTAGGATGTGAAAGCAAGTGGAAGATGTTGGATGGTCTGCCTGTACCACTTTCACTTGCATGTCCTGCATGGGCATCTCCCAGCCAACCCAGAATTTCACCAACTGCTTCCGTTTGTTTTCTGTCACTAAAAGGCAACAAATGACACAGAGAATATATGTTAACTGAAAAGAATTGTGATTCAGAACAAATTTTCAATATCTAGATTGTTAGCAAAGGTTTTCTAAAAGACATTTTATTCTTGTTCATTATCGAGTCCTATTGGAATCTTCGTAGGCAGGTTTAAAAGTAATTTCAAACAGTTTAAAATAAACGTGTAACAATTCTCTGAATACAGCATCTATTCAAAATAAACCTGTGCATTGTGACAGCACATATTCCGAAAAATGTATACCTTTCTCCACAAATTGGCGCAGGTAGCCAGCAACTAAGGATTTGGCAGCAACTGAGCATCCATCCTCATTCTGCTCCCCCTCTTCAGGCCAGATTATGTTTTTAAGGACCATCTTCATGAAAGTAAAAAAGCGAGTGTGATCTCAAGTAACAACAGTATAAAAGTCAAACAGTTCTATTTGAATCCTAAACAAAATACCTGGGCACTACATTCAGCCATCATGGGAAAATCACAGCTGCAACATCTGGCCTGGCCTCCAATAGTGGCAACAACATTGACTCTTGCAGGCCCTGCCTCAGCTGCTGGATTTGTTGTGAGGTTCGCTCAAGCACCTAGATAAAGATTTAAAATATTTATTTGTCAAGGAGTAAAAACTGTTCCTCAATGAGATCACACACCCTACATATCAAAGAAATATAGAACAGCCTTTTCTTGTAAGCAAACCAAGGAAAAAGAAGAATTACTATGGTACACTGGAGTAGCCTAATCTCTTTAATGTTGAATGCATGTGTTTGTGCTATAAGCTTAAAACACGAGGGAATGCTCACTGTGGTTGAGTGTAGGGATGTAGCAAATATGAAAATTTAGTATCACAATTATTGTGACCAAAATGATCACGGTTATAATTTTTATCACGGTATTATCAAAAATACCCCCCAGCATCTTTAAAAC
>NW_015150889.1:91643-96813 GCF_000732505.1 Cyprinodon variegatus
TCAACAATTTAGACCATCATTAAGTGACACTGAAATGACAGATTTCTTGAGGTTAAAATAATGTTTACATCACAAGGTCTCCAATCAGTGAAATCCACCTTCTACGTATCTGTGACAAATTTTGGATACCTTCATAGTAGTTTCTGACTTTTGTCAATTTCTGTCTAAATGATTGCTTACCATACAAATGATATCTTCCTCCTGGTCATTTTCCGCTATCACTACAGGTTCCACATTCTGCATTCAAAGGACAGGCAAACATTATATAGCCTGGTACACCAGCCTGACTATCACCATGTATGAGATGCACGGCAAGTCAGTCTGGGTTGCTCCGCTGGAGACTGATTTCCAATGCGAGCGAGAGGCGAGACTAATAGGAACAAACTGAACTGGAGAAAATCAGTCAGAGGCACCCGGAAGTGACGTAAACATCTTTTTGTAAGAGGAAAGCCCTCAGAGCAGCAAGATAATGTGGTTTTAAGGACATGTGCACCTCATTTGATACAACAGAATGGCATTGTTATATAGTCGCTTCTCTGCGGCCGCCATTCTTACTATTTTTGGTTATTTATGGTTATCTAAAGATATGTATGTTAGGTAAACAGGTCTCCCTTGAAAAAGAGACTGCGATCTCAATGGGACTTACCTGTATAAATATAGGTAATGTTAAATAAAAAAAAAATAAAAAAAAGAACTAAGCTGCCGAAAAAGATTTATTGCAAAGTCCCGCCTTCTGTGCTGTGATTGGTCCAGTCAATTTTTTACCGGAGTGGAAACCACTTTCCAATCAAGGAACCCAGACTGACTTGCTGTGTATCTCATACATGGTGTTAGTCAGATTGGTTTGCCAGGCTATAAATTATAAGACCCATAATTACATATAATCTAGCCTTCACAACACTGAATCACTTTACTTACATCATCACACTGACAAGACTCAAGGTGAAAAGGTAGCAGCTGCAGTGGAACTGATTCACCGCAGGTCATGCAGTCATTTTTTGGCATATTCTCGAATTCTGGTGCATTGTATGGTAAAGGGACAGTGTCTATCTTTTCTTGTAATGGGACGATATAGATGGTATTCTTCCCATTGTTGGAGGAGGACTTCAGTATTTTTGATGTGTAACCCATTGAGGACTGGGGTAGCGGAGTGGTTTTCCTTTGGCCACTCCCACCTTAAAAAGTACAAAACATTCATGGAAAAATGTAAATATTGTATATTATACTATTAAATATCATAATGTTATATATCATTGTATTTTTTTTTCAAATATTGTCAAAAATGATACACTGTATGGTTATTTGTTCAACAAACATGGCATCATAGTCTCACCAGTGGCTTTTTGAAGAAGCCAGCCACCACGTAACTGTCGCAGTTTTGGGTATTCTTCAAGGAGAACTTTGGTTATCTATAAAATAAACAGACCTGGCTTAAATTCGAGTGTGTAATAACCCTATACCTTATAATGGTATATGGTATATTTTAGAGATGTCCCAATCAGATTTTTTTGTTTTTGCCACGCAGTCATTTGATTTTGAGAAGTGGTCGATACTGAGTCCTGATCTGATGCTTCTACAATATAATAAAAATTTAAGAAAAAAAAAAAATTAAAGGACAGTGCTTCCCCAACAAAATCTTGTAGATGTGGTGATATCGCTGGTCAGAGAGGGGTGTCATATCATATTATTACACTGTGCATAAATGATCCCAAACAGTGGGGTACTTGTAAAACAAATGTGCTAAAATAAATAATAATATAGATGCCAAAATGAATCTTCTAATACAGGGAGATTTATCTGTGAAGTTGATGCATTTATTTTCTAAACAACTACATTATAACTCGTGCCATATAAAAATAAATATTTGGCATTTTCTCATTAAAAGAAGCTGATTTTGGGATCGCAGGTGTTTTGATGAAATGGTGAACCGAATCCACTATAAAACACTTTATCCTCATTATTTATGAAGTTTATGATCTTTAAAGCGTTCTGGCTTATTAGGTTTGTGTGCACCACGTTCGGGTGTTCTGTCAAAACATGGTACTTTTTTTGCGCCACAGTTTTGTTCCGACTCTTGCAGCACATCAGCTCACACCTTGAGCGTTTCAGAGAGGCCACCTCTCTGCACAATGTGTCCATATGCAGAGCAGATGGCTGGCAGCGCTTCTGCAGGTGGAGGCGGTAATGCAGCTTCAATTTAAGGTGCTTTCACACCCACCTGGTTTGGTCTGGTAAAAGTGGACTGGGGTCCGAACACCTGCAAGTGTGGAACGTTTGGGCAGGTGGGAAAGTGGACCAGTTTGTTTTGGTCCGGACTAAAGAACCGTACCGAGAACGACCTCTGGAAGTGGTCTCTGTACGTTTCCATGCAGACTCCAGTATGGTTCACTGATGGTGAGAACACTGCACAGCCTCGATTTGGCCCATTTACAACAGTTCACTTCATCCTACATGATAAATTAAACAGAAGATACTGGAGAAATCGCAGGAGACACGCATTTCCAAAATACAANGCTTCAATGTCATTATTATCAATGCTGATGCCCTTGTTACTAAAGAATGATATTACGTGTTTTTCAAAAGTTCCTTGCTCTTCGTCCCTTTCTTCAGTATTGTTTGCTGTGTATCTCATACATGGTGTTAGTCAGATTGGTTTGCCATGCTATAAATTATAAGACCCAAAATTACATATAATCTAGCCTTCACAACACTGAATCACTTTACTTACATCATCACACTGACAAGACTCGAGGTGAAAAGGTAGCAGCTGCAGTGGAACTGATGCACCGCAGGTCATGCAGTAATTTTTCGGCATATTCTCGAATTCTGGTGCATTGTATGGTAAAGGGACAATGTCTATCTTTTCTTGTAATGGGACGATATAGATGGTAATCTTCCCATTGTTGGAGGAGGACTTCAGTATTTTTGATGTGTAACCCATTGAGGACTGGGGTAGCGGAGTGGTTTTCCTTTGGCCATTCCCACCTTAAAAAGTACAAAACATTCATGGAAAAATTTTAATATTGTATATTATACTATTAAATATCATAATGTTATATATCGTTGTATTTTTTTCAAATATTGTCAAAAATGATACACTGTATGGTTATTTGTTCAACAAACATGGCATCATAGTCTCACCAGTGGCTTTTTGAAGAAGCCAGCCACCACGTAACTGTCGCAGTTTTGGGTATTCTTCAAGGAGAACTTTGGTTATCTATAAAATAAACAGACCTTGCTTAAATTCGAGTGTGTAATAACCCTATACCTTATAATGGTATATGGTATATTTTAGAGATGTCCCGATCAGATTTTTTTGTTTTGCCACGCAGTCATTTGATTTTGAGAAGTGGTCGATACCGAGTCCTGATCTGATGCTTCTACAATACAATAAAAATTTAAGAAAAAAAAAATTTAAAGGACAGTGCTTCCCCAACAAAATCTTGTAGATTTGGTGATATCACTGGTCAGAGAGGGGTGTCATATCATATCATCACACTGTGCATAAATGATCCCAAACTGTGGGGTACTTGTAAAACAAATGTGCTAAAATAAATAATAATATAGATGCCAAAATGAATGTTCTAATACAGGGAGATTTATCTGTGAAGTTGATGCATTTATTTTCTAAACAACTACATTATAACTCATGCCATATAAAAATAAATATTTGGCATTTTCTCATTAAAAGAAGCTGATTTTGGGATTGCAGTTGTTTTTGATGAAATGGTGAACCGAATCCATTAAAAAACACTTTATCCTCATTATTTATGAAGTTTATGATCTTTAAAGCCTTCTGGCTTATTAGGTTTGTGTGCACAACGTTCGGGTGTTCTGTCAAAACATGGTACTTTTGTTGCGCCACAGTTTTGTTCCGACCCTTGCAGCACATCAGCTCACACCTTGAGCGTTTCAGAGAGGCCACCTCTCTGCACAATGTGTCTATATGCAGAGCAGATGGCTGGCAGCGCTTCTGCAGGTGGAGGCGGTAATGCAGCTTCAATTTAGGGTGCTGTCACACCTACCTGGTTTGGTCTGGTAAAAGTGGACTGGGGTCCGAACACCTGCAAGTGCGGTACGTTTGGGCAAGTGGGAAAGTGGACCAGTTTGTTTTGGTCCGGATTAAAGAACCGCACCGAGAACGACCTCTGGAGGTGGTCTCTGTACGGTTCCATGCAGACTCCAGTATGGTTCACTGATGGTGAGAACACTGCACAGCCTCGATTTGGCCCATTTACAACAGTTCACTTCATCCTACATGATAAATTAAACAGAAGATACTGGAGAAGTCGCAGGAGACACGCATTTCCAAAATACAAGATGGGTCAGGAGCTAAGCCCATTTGCTGATGGTGTCTTGCAAAACATCTTCTCCGTGGGGACAAAAAAACACTTGCAGTGTTCTCGTGTCGTATGCAAGTTTCATGCTGGAGCAACAGCAGTATCTGTGCGGCTTCATAAAGGAATGCTGATAATATATCACCACAATAACAAGCAGAAGAACATAACACAGCCCGATTTTTTTCTTCCAGGATTTTCCTTCTTCGCCATCGTTTCAACACAAAACTGTATTTTCTGAACAGCGCCAGCACATGCCTGGAGGATATAATCCATAGCAGTTGTTTTGTTTGCAGAAACACTGGTGTGAATGTCAACCAGACTAGTTGAGAACTGCAACATTGTTACAACTTTTGGGCCAATGAAACCATCTACTGGACTAAGAGGTGTGAGAGCACCCTTAGAAATGTTGATGTCATCCATGTGAAACATTTGCATTCGGAAGACATGTCACTAACATTGCGATGGCGGCCGCTGCTGCCGAGTCAATGTAAAGGAAACAGATCCAATCCCTGATCGGGATATGAAGATTCTGATAGAGTCCAAAACCACATGATCGGCCCCAATTTCTGATCTGGTGATTGGATTGGGACATCCCTAGATATATTTCTGACAGTGACATGTAGAATGTGAGTTAGGGTTTTTAGTTGCTTATAGAGCAAAATGAATGAGTTTGTTCTAGGAACAAATTGTAGGAAAATTGCCCCTTGTTATGTGAAATTGAGTATACAATATTAATCTTTCATTTTAAGTGGTTGTAATCCAAAACATTGTCAAGTGTTTTTCTCTCAGATCTTGTCACTTTCTAACAATTTCTTGCAACACTACTACAA
>NW_015150889.1:97367-99534 GCF_000732505.1 Cyprinodon variegatus
CCAAGCTTTTGACAAGAAATGTATGACTTTACTTTACTTAAACAGTCCATTCATAAAATCTTGAAATGGGGCTTTCATTATCATTTTCATTGTTTCATTGTTCCTTACCTTTGCATCTCCTGCTGAACTGTGTTTTGTCTAACAGCCTGGTTAGTAGAAGACGTACTAGGGGTGCAAGCCTGAGTTTCCGTAGACCGAACTGATCTTTGTGAACTGCTTGACCGTTCCACATTGACAGCGGTATGTTGCATTGGACGTCTTCTAATGCAGCTGAGAATATTTCTCACAGCAGTTTCAATATCTGCATTCTGTTGATCCTAGCAAGACATAAAATTAATCATTAAGGCTTTTATGTCCCTAAACGTAATAACTCATTTCTCAACACTTAGCAATGCAACATTAATGTTGTAGGCAAATGTGTCAGGCTAGCAGTGTTCAGCTTAAGTCCATCTACTTCACTCTGTAATGAACTAATATTTGATAGGTTTACTTCAGCATGTCCAAAAATGAGTAAAACATATACAGGGTCTACTACAGGTCTATTATAACAGTTATTACTGTTGGGATAATTTTTCACGAGTGCAATGGCTTTTGAAAAAGAAACTAAGCAGTTGTTTAACATCCATAATTAGAGGTGCAAGATCATTAGCGGTCTGATAACAGGAAATTATATCATTCCGATTAGTCCGATATCATGACAACTTGCCCTGATAACATTTATATTATTTTTGTCAGCACAATAGTGCTCTGCTCACATTATAAGACCAGAGTTATTGTTGTTTAAAACTGCTCATATGTACTCAAACAAGTCTGACCTGTCAGTCATAATTTTTTACAAATAACATTTTTTAGATTGTGTTAACATACAATAAATGTTTGAATCTAACTTGTCAGCATCATTTACTATAATTATTTTTTTTTTTTTATTGATCAGACCTTTTCAGTTTGAAATCCCGATGGATGTACCTGCATCAGTTCAAGGAGCCTTAATTTTTGTATCAGTAAACAATGCACCTTATTTAAGTTGATGTGCATTTGAGATATCAAATAGTTTGACATCTTTTAGAAAATGTTTGAGAGGCTTGCTGATAGTTTTTCTCTGTAAAAATAAATATTTCTTCATTTAAAGAATGAAAAGTATTTTTGGCTTTGTTAACAGTATTGATATCATGATTAGGTATGTATGTGTGTTATCGGTTATCAGCTATCGGTATTGGCCTTTAGGAGCTGAAATATATCAGTTAATCAATATTGTTTTTTTTTTTTAAAGTTATCATGCATCCCTATCCATAATAAAATGTTTAAATGACAGTGAGTTTCAAAATACTGCGTAAAATCTATATTCTCTGTAGTTTTCGTTTAATCACACATAATTCAGCAATATCATGCAAATATTGTGATGTTGTAAAACTTGAATTTGGATTGACATTAGAGATCATTTAAGTTATAACGTTGTTTTTGTTTATTGTTATTATATTATTAGAGTATCTGTGTGAACTATCTCACCAGTACAGAGTAATCACAGCCACAGCTGTTTCACTGTTTAATTACCTTTCCATTTGATAAATAATCCCCCCCCCCCAATGTATTTACAGTAAGCCCCATAAACAGAACATCTGTCACTGATCAAACAGGTAAACTTTTTAAATCCATAGATCACATGTAAAACCAAATCAGCTGCAATATAACGTTTGATATTAATCTGATTTTAACAACAAGCATTAATTGTATTTATCTAATGAGCGCTCTGGCCACACATACAGGAAGGCGAACAGGGAGGCTGCAGTGACGTCCAAACGACCGATGCAGTAAAGTCTACCTGTGGTACCATCCGCTAGCTTGTGGTACCACCAGCTGAATCCTGCAACCCGCTCGCCCTACAGAACCGAATTCCCTGATCGAAATGAATCTAGTAAATTGAAATTTGGGTAGTATGCAGGGCTAGTTTTTGGTTATATTTGTCATTTAAAACCTGATATCTCATTTAACTCCTGATGCTAGCTAGCTAGCCATCGACGTAATAAAACCAGAGTCCATATTCACTCGAGCTTCGTGTAATTTTTATCAGTTCGATTTGAACGTGTTTATTTACTCCTACAACATAGAAAGGATGAGTCAAAACGATGTTTTTGTGAAGCAACTTACCCCAGCTTGTTGCGCCATAGCT
>NW_015150889.1:101385-107097 GCF_000732505.1 Cyprinodon variegatus
ACCAACACTGAACCCTTCTACTCCTATTTTGCTGTAGAAAACCAGTGGTCCTCGATTAAGTACTGGTTAACTACCCTTTAGTTCCATATTAGTTCCTCTTGTGTTTCCTTATTAACTACAACATAGATTAGTTCATCGGTCCGTGTACTTTCAGGCAATTCGTTTTTTGTGTCCTTTGTAATTTTGCATTAGTTCCTGCTTAGTTACTTCTGTTTCCAAGATAACTAAGCAGTAGCCCACTAATAAGGCTGTGTGCCCCAGTAAGTACCGGTTAACTACCCATGAGTTCTTTTTTAGAACTTTAGGCATTGTGTAGCAGGTCATCAGATTTGTTGTACATTATTGTAAACTATTACCGATATGTGTGCAACTGTAGAATATTTGGGATTGAACAATTTGTATTGCAAGTCAGAGGGATAGAAATAGCTTTTATGTGGATCTATAATTAGTTACAGCTAAAGGTTTGTAAGTCTTATATGGTGCACCTTCACAGAATTTGTTTACATTTAATATTTACATAAAGTTGCATAAAATGCAAAGACACTGTATCACAAAATATTATCCTGTGAGATAATTTAACCCTGAGAGCTGGTTCATTTTTTTTTTTTATCTATATACTTTTGTTTTGAAATTAACTCAAATGCTAAACCCTATGAAACAAAAATTGATCCTAACATCCATGTGGAAAGTAAGAAACACCTGATGCCCCAGAAGGAACCTCTCCTGAAGATGGTTAAAGAATGCTTACTTAACTTTATAAACAATCATAAGGAGGCAATTCAATTAAAAAATTATTTTTTTCTATTTGACAATGTTGAGATATTTTAGAGAAATTATACTCATGATTTATGTGATTGAGAATACTGTGTGATGCATATACTAGTAACAAAGAGTTTCAATTCTTTCAACCTGCATCTTTGTTTCACTTCTGGAGAAAAGAAACTACTCTGAGTTTTGTTTAACAAATCAGGTTTTGTTTGCTGACACATCTCTCATCAGATTTAAGATCTTAAAGGAAAAGGAATTATAAATTATAATCCTTATAAATTACAACAATTTTTAATCAAGTTTGGGCCCAAAGTATAATATGTGTGTCACACTTTACAGTTACACAATCGATTAACTACTAAAGAATGCCTACAGAACTGATAAGGAGTGGCCAACCAGTACATAATGGAGCACACCCAGCCCAGCGTTATTATGGGACTACTATGGTTACCTGAGAAACAGAGTCCCTAAGCAGGAACGAATTTGTATTTTCACTTCAAATAATTGATTACACAAAACAGTTGCTAATGGTCAGATACTGATGAGGTAACTATTAGTTCCTTAGTAACTAACTGATATGATGCTTGTCAACAGAATCCATAAAAAAATTGCTAGTCAATAATTTTATACTCTGTGTTCAGTAAAGAAGTTTTCCATGAGCACAGGTCTAGGATTTATTCAAAAACGACAAAGAAATGTTCTACTCTAATTTTGTGGCCACTAACCAGCGGTCCCCTAATAAGTGACCTTTAATTTTGTATTAGTTCATCATTGGTTTCCTTGGTAACTACACATTAGTTCCTGATTAGTTACTCTTTGGCTGTCCTAAAACCGTTTAAGCCCTAAACCCTTAATCCCTCAATCACTATATAGAGAGGGGCCTATATAGTAGACTTTATAGAGAACTCAGTTAACTTAAAGTCCAGACAGATGATCACTACTTTTCGCTCCATGTTGGTCATGTGACTCCACCTGCCCGCACAGTGCCTGCGCCATCTTACATTAATACGTAGCTGCCTTGTTAGATGCTGCTGGCAGTGAGGCTGACGTGCTTATAGGGCAGCCATTTTGGGTCAGACCACAGTTCAGACAGCTGCTGTCTGAAAGAATAGGAGGCGCCTTGGATCTCATTTTAATCACACAGAAGACAAGTCAAAGTTAATATTACAATAATCTCTTAAGAACTTGTCACAACCCCTTAAAAGAGCAAAACAAATTGTATAATGACCTTTCAGTTAGGTTATACATATTTATTCAGATTTAAAATCTATTAAAACCAAACTGGATCAGATATGCAAAGTTATATATTTTGCAATTAAATGTTAATATGATAAACACAAAGTTTTATATTAATATGTTATAACATTATTTTATATACATTTTATGTAATTATATTTATTATTATTATGTTTTTTTTAAGGATTGCTCTTTGATAATGAGTAGTGTGACGTATAGAGGAAACTTGAGATTGAAGTTATTATTTTGTATTTTCATTCATTTTAAGTTAATATTAATTTTTTGTGATTGTGAAGACTTTTTTCAAATCATATTGAATGGTACATTTTTGTCTTGTCTAACTAAACGGCCTTTGTGATTTTAAGCTTGTCTATACTCCTTCCTTATGTAAAGCTATTGGTTAAACGTCAAAATGTTATCAACGGTTAGTAGCATGAGAAGATTAGTTCTTAATGGAGTCTGGGAGGTGAAGGAAGACCAACACCAAAGTTTGAAATTGATAATATCAATATCTTGTGGAGGGTGAAGCAACCTGACCTAAAATGCTCAGACACATAAATGAGTATTTCATTAATTTATGAAATCATTAGCTATTTACCTTCCCACCATTTAAAATGTTTGACAGTTTACAAATAAAATCAATGTCAAGCTGAATCAATCAAAAATCACCGAAACAAACTGAATGATTAAGTGATCTGATATCATTCAGCAAATAACCGCCAGTTTATCAAAATCATTTAACCCCTCATTTGTTACTACTATTAGTAATACAACCATCAATCGCATCATGACGTTTGCAGACAACACTATGATGGTGGGCCTCATCAGAGAAGACAATGACCAGGACTACGGAGAGGAGGTGGAGCAGCTGGTGGACTGGTGCAAAGATAACAGCCTGATCCTGAATGTGGAGAAGACGAAGGAGATCACCGTCGACTTCAGGAACCACAGCAGAGAGTAAGTAGAAGAGATGGGATCATCCAGGAGGAAACGCCATATCCCCCACAATAAAACATTTCAAATGAAGTTGCGTTTAGCACTGGGTACAGGAGAGAAGCGCCCCAGGATGGTCCTGTCTTTTGCATTAAAGAGGAGCTACTGAACATGTACAACTTTTAATGAGAGTCTATGCGCAAAGATTTTTGCAGCCGAGGGTGGAAATACGTCACCAATCAGACGACAAACAAAACAACTTTACTCGTCACTAAATGTAGAAAATGTATCTTGCAAATCTAAAAGATATATTCAAGTTGTGCCATAAACCATAATGTGATGATGATTTTGGACAATGAGAACCAATGTCCATGTTTCATATTAACATGATCACTGAAGAGGAGGATGCAATTTTGCTCTTAAAACAGCTGTGAGACCTCTCTTCTCAGCTCTGCAACCCCCTATCAGCCATCTGGCTCCACATGACCCTCCAAAAGATGTGTGTTTTGTCCCCCCTACATAGCTGAGAACAGTAAAAAACACAGCATAGAGGATTTCTCTCTTTTCCCTGAAGCTTCCCAGGGGTTCACATTGGAAGAGGAAAAAACCATAGTGCCAGACCCAAAGGCCCAGATCTTCAGAATGACCAAGGACTTGGTTAGGTGTTATCAGTGTGATACAGAGTCTGTTACCTAATTTAGAGTTTTTTTCAACAGTTCAGCAATCTGATGGCAGTGGGGAAAAAAGCTGCAGCCGATGCTGCAAAGCCACAGACCAGCAGGGAGAACAGGGAGAAAAGTCCATGGTGGGGGTGTAAGGGCTCGGGACACGCAGTGCTGTAATGTCTTTAACGTAGGCCTTGTAATCCTGGATGGGGTCACCTTTGAAGCTAGTTGACAGTTACATTTAGTATCTTTGCATCTTTTTGTATGCCCTCTTCTATCTCCTTGAACCCCCGTAGGCCTCGGCAGAAGGCTGCTCACACTGAGCCTTGTTTAGCTGGAGGTTTCTTCCTGTTAAACGGAGTTTTACTCTCCACTGTTGCTACAAGCATGCTTAGTGTGAGGGATTGCTGTCGGGTCAATGAGTCGATGCAATCAACTGGTTTTCCTTAGATAGAAAACTTTGAATTAATTTGACTGTATGATCTGGTTCAATTGTTTCTGTAAAGTGCCTTGAGATGACATGTGTTGTGAATTAACGCTATATAAATAAACTGAATCGAATATGCTCCTTTGATCACTAGTTTAATTATATAAAACAAATTTAGTATTTATATTTCTAACTAAAACGTTAAAATAATATAGCTTTTTCATAACCTAAGAACACTTTGTATGTAGAGATAAACATATATTACGAGTTGATGAGCTTTAACATATAATTAATAAATTCTTAAATGTTTGAAATTGAATGTCGCTTTGAAACTTATCTGTCGTTTTCTGTTTGATCAGTAAAAGTCTTGTTAGAGTTTATTTCTTAAAAGACAGAAGTTTGACATCTGCATAAAATAAGGAGAAAATTCAGTTTCTGCATTTTTTTTATTTCAGAAAGCTGAGATATTTTAGACAGATTATGCTTTTATGATTTATGTGATTGAGAATAGTATGTGATATACGGTATACTGGTAACATAAAGAGTTTCACTTCTTTCAAACTGCATATTTGTTTTACTTCTGGAGAACAGAAACAACTCTGAGTTTTGTTTAACAAATCAGGTTTTATTTAACAAATCAGGTTTTGTTTGCTGACACCATCTATCATCATATTTAAGATCTGAAAGGAAAAGGAAAAGAAAAAGGTGAATTATCATCCTTATAAATTACAACCATTTTAGTCAAGTTTGGGCCCAAAGTATAATATGTGTATAACACTTTACAAACAGTTATGGATTAACTTTTAGAGAATGCCTACAGAACTGATAAGGAGTGATTAACCGGTACACACCCAGCCCAGTCTTATTATGGGACTACTGTTGTTATCTGAGAAACAGAGTACTTAAGCAGGAACTGATATTGAATTTCACTTTACTTAAGTGTACACAAAACAATAGTTATTGGTCAGATACTGATTAGGTAACTATTACTCCTTAGTAACTACCTGATGTGATGCTCGACTTAACACAGTCCATAAAATAATAGCTAGTGAATAATTTTGTATTCAGTAATGTAATTTTTTGAAAACATTGACTTCAAAGGTTTAGGGTTTGTTCAGAACCATCACTGATATCTTCAACTCTAATTCAGAATCAGAATCAGAAATACTTTAATAATCCCAGAGGGAAATTACTTTTTTTACACGCTCCAGTTACAAATTTTATATAATATATACATCCAACTATACAATTTAATAAAGATAAAAAATAAGAATAAAAAGAGATAAAATATATACACATATAGCTCTTCTGTATATATATATATATATATCTGTACGTATATCTATGCATATGTAAAAACTAAATCCAAAGAAAGTGAAAATCCAAGTAAAGTGATAAATCCAAGTAAAGTGATGCGAGGCGTGCAAAAATAGTGCATAAATGTCAATTACGGGGGGGCTGAATCACTTGAGGAAGGCGTTATTGAGATTGATGACCACAGGTAGGAATGATTTCCTGTGGCGCTCTGTGGTGCATCTGGGTAGGAGAAGTCTTCTGCTGAAGGAGCTCGTCTGCTGGACCAGTGTGTCGTGGAGAGGATGTGAGTCATTGTCTAATATGGACTGAAACCTGGACAGCATCCAGAAAGGAAGAAGTAATAATCATCAGATTAAGAGTGGGTCA
>NW_015150889.1:108585-111964 GCF_000732505.1 Cyprinodon variegatus
CGCCGAGGATACATATAGATATATAGATGGGTAAAAAAAAGTTGCAGAATCTTTAAAAACCCAAAAAACACAGGATTTCAGAATTAGACATCCCCAGTTATTAATTTCATACACTCACCAGATCTGAACACCCTGTTAAAAAACTTTGTCGTCCACGGCGAGAAGGTGGGGGCGTGAAGGTTACGGGGGCGAGAAACGCAAAAGTAACGCAAAAGTTACTTTTACTAGTAACTAGTTACTTTTATTGTGGAGTAACTCAGTTAGTAGCTCAGTTACTTTTTGGGAGAAGTAACTAGTAACTAAACTAATTACTTTATCAAAGTAACGTGCAACACTGCTGAATTTACAAAACTTTTCATTTAAAGAATGAATGAAAATCAATCAAGTTGATGAGTTCCCAATAGAAAAGATTAAGAAATATCCTTTTAGTAAAAATAAAAAAAGCTTGATCAGAGGTTGGCCAGCAGTTGTTTAAATGAGGGCTGTAAAGAACCAATAAACCAGAAAGGACAGTGTTTTATATTTGGATCAGCCACATTTTCTTGCTTAGTATTGATCTCTAATATAGCCAAAATTTTGTGTTTGTTTTTTATTTATTTTTTTATTTTTACTAAATAGAACTGTTAAAAACATAAATGAAAAACATTGACATTAACCAACCCGTAACTCCACCAGCAGGCTTGTCTTAATTCTCCATAGTCAGTTACTGACATCGAGTGGTTAGGTTGGGAGTTGCAGACATCACAGTATTCCAACTGCTTTTAAAGGACAAGCTAAAAATAATTTTGTAGTTTATAATATATATTTTATATATTTTTAAGTATTTATATGATATACATTATTTCTCATTTAGTGGTTACCTTTTCATTGAAGATTCATCATTGACTCTTCTTATTACCTTCATTAGTCACTTTGATGGTAAGTCTATGTAAAATGGTCAAATTGCCTCTCCTATTTTGTTGCTTTTTGTGAATAAAATTGCATTTATTTTTTGGTGCTCAGGTTATTCCATCAGGTCATTAACTGTATTCTGAGGAAATAACTGCTAAAATACACTGCAAAAATCATCCAGAAATAAGTAAAAACAATTCTTAAATTAAGTATATTTACCCTTAATTTGAGCAGGTATTGAGTAGGTATTGAGTATTTTTGCTCTTAAAATAAGATAGATAATATGAACTTGAAATAAGACGATAGGATTGTTTTTCTTATTTTAAAAGGAAATTGTCTTGTTCCTTTGGCAAAGTGTCTCACTTACCTCCTCAATTGAAGGAAAAATGCACTTGTTTTAAGAAAAAAATAACTTATTGAGATTTCTATTTTTTGCAGTGTATAGTTTGTTTCCAAAAATTATTATTTTGGGGCTCACATCTAACAAAAAAAAAAAAGAAAATGACGGTCATCATGAAGCTAAGAGATAAATTTTATACCCGCAATATTTCTTAGAGAAGTTGAAGTAACAATCTTCAAATTTGCTTCCAACCCAATCCGAATTCAGTAAATGTGCTCAGGACTCTGTGGAGGTTTTAGAGAAGCTGTAGAAGGACCAAATACCCGCTGAGTGATCCAGGTTCACTCCTATTCTGGAGGAAACAGGACCTGAGATGGAGGTTGTAGTGTGAAAAAGAAATGCAACTATGAAGTCCAGTTAAATCAAGGAGATAGATGGTAATTAACTCTGTCTGCACTTTATTTTCTTTGTAAAGAAAAGAGAAAAAGACAGCATGAAGTCCAGTCCTGCTCTGGTGACAAAGTTAGTCTCTCATTAATTTAAACCATGCAGAAAGGCTGTGAAGGTTTCCACATACCGTTACTCGAAACAATTACAGAGTGTTGAAGAAAAAAAATGTTATGAAATAAACCCTGATAAACAGTCTAGCTTTTTATGAGAACATTTTTTTTTTTAACAATGGTGTAACAACACAACAATAGGCAACATTCAAAGCAACATTATCTGGTTGGGCCCCATATGAAGTACAACACCCTCTCCCACCAATAAAGGTTTGTTGTTAATGAATTGGAGTATTAAATTACTCAATAAAAAGGTTGGTGGCATCAAAGTATTTAAATTGACTCAATTTCAGTTTATAAAAATTTTGTTTTATGTCTCTTAATGAGACAAAGAGTGGTAGGAGTTAAGATGCTGTGACGATTCTCATTCATCCATGCCATAGTCATTCCAAAACAGTTAAAAACAATCCACTGGACTTTGTTTCCAAGTTTGTTATCACTGTGCCACTGGTCTGCTTAGACTTTTAAAGAATGATGAGAACAAAAAAATTAAAACTAGATCCAACAAGTTTAAAACATATCTGGGCTCAGACTTTACAAAGATCACCATCAGAGCTGAACAGAAAAGCAACATGACATCTTTATTTCGATGCTTCTCCTCCTAAGAATCTACAAGACGTAAAATCAGCCCAAAGCCACAATTGAATATCTTTTTTTCTCTCTGGTGTTTGTGCATCAGGACTAATGCATAACTGTTCAAACAAAAACACAATAAAAAAGTAGCAGCTTAAACCACAAATAAGAAAATTAGATTAATTTTTTTTATTCATATGAATTTTTCGTCAATAACATAAAGACATTAATTTTAATTAAACTAAATATGGTGCTAAAAATTATGAAAGCTGATTTCTTTTAAGTAAAGACAAAAAACAACAATGAAACAAATCATGATCAAAAATAGTACAGTATGCTAAAAAAAGCAAAGAAAACTAATTGAATATAAATTAAATGTGTTTTAAAGTGTGCAGAAGCTAGCTGAATCTCCAGAATTAAAACCAATGCAAAATCCAGCATACAGCGGCTGAGTGAATGTGGTCTGGACTCTGTGGAGGAGAGTCATGGTTCCACAGATGCTGTAGAAGGACAGAATACCTGCTGTGTGATCCAGGTACACTCCTATTCTGGAGGATATTGGACCTGAGATGGAGGTGGAAATGTTGTTGTACCAGAATATGTATTTGTTTTGGAAAAAGTCCAATGCCCAAGATTTGTCATTACATCCAAATACACTTCCATCTCCTACTCTGCTGATATCCTTGTATGTAACTGCAATATAAACTCTCCCTCTCATCTCCACCTCCCAGTAGCAATATCCAGTCAGACTCTCTGTGCTCAGAACCTGGGCATATTCAATGAATCTGTCTGGGTGATAAGGATAAGACTGATGGTGTTCCATCACTGTGGCCTTTCTCTTTCCCTCTGATAGCAACAAATATTCATTTGCTGTGTTTGGATCCAGTGTGATTTTACAGGAATATCTTAAGAATCCAGCTCTGCCTTTTGGTTCTGGTTCTGACAGTAAAACCTCCACCTCAGTGATTGTCAGTGAGATGTTTTTCCATGTGTCTCTCAGAATGTCCTGCAGTTT
>NW_015150889.1:113550-114538 GCF_000732505.1 Cyprinodon variegatus
AAATTTTGATGCACACAGCTTTTCAACAGTGAATGAGCAGTTCACAACGGTGAAATGAACATTTACATTTATAAAGTAAAGAAGAATATGGTGCAAAATGCAGTAGAAACATTGAGTTGAGTTCTATTTAAAGGGATTTGAAAATTTCAACATGTAGTGCAAACATGATGTTTACAAATGTGATGTAGTCTTGAATTGTGACTTGATTAGAGTTGCAACAGTTCAAAAGTCTGATGGCAGCAGGGAAAATGCTGTTTTAGAACATGCAGGTCCTGCATCGGATGCTGCAAAGCATCTTCCCGGAGGGCAGCAGGGAGAACGGTCCATGGTGGGGCTATGAGGGGTCGCCGATGATGTTAAGGGCTCCGGAAATGCAGCAGTGGGATTAAATGTCTGTAATGGAGGGAAGAGGAGCCCCGATTATTCTCTCTGCTGTTCTCATCACTCTCCTCACTTTCTTCCAGTCTGAGGCATTGCAGCCTCCACACCACAAAGTGAGACAGCTGGTCAGAACACTCTCTATGGTGCTTGTGTGGAAGGTCATGAGGATGGGTGGGGGCAGGTGGGATCTCCTTATCCTCAGCAGGAAATACAAGTCCTTCTATGCCCTTTTGACCAGTAAGGCGGTGTAATCGCCCGTTTCCCCTGCCACATCCTCTGAGTGTTGCTTGCGTTGTAGAAGAGATCCTGGATTTTCTGGCTGTACTTCTGCTTCACTGGGCACAGTTAAAGTTGGCTCTCACTGTCCTCAATGCCTCTCTTTCACCAAACTTGAGGGCTCCTTTCTGTGCTTTTAGGTATTTTCAAATCACCCCAGTCATCCAGGGTCGTCGCTTTGCTCGGCAGATAATCTTCTTTGTGGTGCTGATATCCTCAATAATTTTCTTGATGTAGGCTGACACAGTCATGGCATACTCATCAACATTGATCTTGTTGTCATATGTTATTCAAAGCATCAGATGGAATAATTGAAAGGTTTACTGTGAAA
>NW_015150889.1:118019-120148 GCF_000732505.1 Cyprinodon variegatus
AGAAAACTGGATATTTCTGGAACAAAGGGGCCTTTGTCTGTACCAAAACAGGGGCGTTGGTGTCAGGCTTTCATCACCGTTCTCTTCTTTTTAGCAATGTTGTATCACAACACAGTGATCCGGCAGGAATCTGAAGACAGGTCAGGGAAACAGATCAGAACATGAACAGGCAGGCTCAGAGGTGCAGAGGGAGAACTAGTCAGAATCAGGCAATCAGAAAACACATTTTCGCTAGAGAACTCTCACCAACGGCTCAAAATACCTGGCACTGATGACTGGTCTGAAGGCTGGTTAAATAGATAGTGAAGCAGGTGGAACAGATGAGTTGCAATGAGAACTGGGCGATAAGCAGTTGATTTAATTGAGTAATCAAACCAGACATCAGCACCAAGATCATGACAGAAGTCATAATCTCAGCATCATGATCATGACCTGAAGCACAAGGATAACATTCATAAAGATGGACCAAAGTTTTCAAATGAAATTTGTGCAACACTAGTTGATAAGGGTTAGGGTTTACAAAATGGTGCATAAGGAATTGTAAAAACACACAAGACTAAACATAGAGATTTTAAAAGGACATATTAGTGTCAGGATTTGGTTATGGTTAGTTGACCCGAAGCAGAGGCGAATTTATAGTAGATATAATGATGGGTACTGAAAACTAAGTCCAAAAACAACAGGCAATCAAGAATCCAAAATCCAAATGAAAACAATTTCCAAAAACAAAACAAGAAAACAGGAGTCCAAAAATTCAAAGATCTAAAAAACATGAAAACACAAGTNTGTTATTCAAAGCATCAGATGGAATAATTGAAAGGTTTACTGTGAAACGACTTGCAAGTCCGTTTCTTAGGAGAAGTGAAGGCAGCTTCAGATGTTGGGTACACACAACTGGGTCGGTTGGTTATTGACAAGGGCATCCCCCCGTGATTCAACCGTAGAGACACTGCAACGTTGGTTCCACGAGGGAGAATTCTGCAGGCTGCAGCACAGGCGGAGGCTCTAGCTTCTCACCCACTGCAGTCAGTGGCTTTTGACGGCAGGACAGAAGGGGGAAGATATGGCCACCTAGCTTCCGGGAAAAATCCCACATGAAATTCAGCCCTCTCCTAGCAGGCAGCAAGGTCCAGGAAAATGACAGGGAACAGCTCCCGCTTCTTGTTTTTTTTATGTGGTAATGTGGCCTTTTTAAGTTATTGCATGTTTTCTAATTTTGGATTTTCTTTATTTTTGAACTTGTTTGCTTGTTTTCAATTTTGTGTGTTGCATGTTTTTTTTTTGGATTTTGTTTGGAGGCCACATTGCCACTCACACCTGGACACGCCCACAGCAACGGCACAGGTGTTCCCCATCAACCAAGCAGCGTGCCGACGGGGATGCTGATTAAAAAGGCAGCTGTTTGGTTGGAGGGACAGACCGGACATGGGAAGGTTTGGTTGGAGGGACACACCGGACATGGGAAGGCCGATCATGGAGGGAGCCAGACGGAGCGGGTGAGAGAGAAGCAGCGGGAGAGGTTTGGGGACTGACGGCCGGAGGCCCGCCGGAGCGAGGTGCAGAGACGCACGCCGGAGCGAGGCGCAGAGACGCACGCCAGAGCGAGGTGAAGAGGCCCTTCATGGAGCGAGGCGCAGAGGCACGCTGGCGAGAGGTGCGTGTTGGAGGTGACGCCAGCTATGCTGGAGAGGCCCACACGCGCAGCGTGCCGGAACGAGGATCCAGCACTGGGGTGGACGGTGCCCTCCATTGTACCCGCCAAGTGATCATCTTTTAACAGACTGGCCCATTGACTCTGCTGCTCTTCACCATCTGTATTTTTATCTTTCTTTTTAATCTTTTTCCTTTTAACTTGTCTTTTTATTTTTTTTTATTGGACTTTAATTGATTAAACTTTTTAAAGCCCTGCTCACAATCGCCGCAGTCTGTTTGGTTTTATGTTTTTTTTTAAGATGATCGCACCTCTCGGGTGCCACATTTACATTGGGGGAGCAGCACCTGTATCACAGCTTACTTCCAGGCGATTGGTCTTTGAGTGAAGCAATGTTTGGAGAAAACTGGATATTTCTGGAACAAAGGGGCCTTTGTCTGTACCAAAACAGGGGCGTTGGTGTCAGGCTTTCATCACC
>NW_015150889.1:125027-130173 GCF_000732505.1 Cyprinodon variegatus
ACATCATTTGTACACAAAAGCAACATCTTACCAAGTAGCTTGAAAGTGGATTTATCTCCTCAGAAATGAGCCCTCTGTGCTCTGAAATATGAATAGGAGAAAAAAACTACAGTAAAATTGATCATAATAGTTGTCTGAGGCCTTCCGCAAAACACTGTAGTAAAGCCTCTGTGTCTGGTAAGTGATTTTGGGACATTTTGTTTTTGAAGACAGGTTAGGTTAAAACCTTTGAAACACTAAAATCAATATTGAAACATGTGTCATCAAAGCAATGACATTTTTACTTAAATCCTTTGTTGATCTTTTTCTTTCTTATTTCTTGTCCATTTAGTTACAATAAAGAAGTTAATCTTTTCTCACCCACTCCTTTTTTTACTTTCGCTTCCTCCAAAGGTAGTAGAGGACAATCTGGTTCTGCCACATTCACCTAAAACCACTTCAGCCAGAAGCTGGAGGCATTTATATCAAACCAACCAACAAATTTTAACTGATGTAGACAGTGAAACAAACAAACTAAATTTGACAGTTTTTTGTTTTTTTTTTTACTTTTCATTTTATTTTTTCCTTTGGTGTAAGATTTTTCACCTAATTCGTATTTTAATGAATTATTTGGATGATGTGTCTGTTTGAAACAGGCCTCCCTGTTCTTGATAAAGGTGATAATAAAGTGAAACTAAAACAAAAGGATGCATATTTTTCCCCATCAGATTGTCTAGACAATAGATTTTTTTTTGTATAGACTGTACTGTAACAGATCTAATCCCCAATGAAACAGACAAAAGTATTTTTTACCTGTGCTTCCTACTCATAGTTGATCTGATATGACCTATTTATGGTATAAAAACTCAGCAGCTATAGCAGCTGTATTTCTAAATTGTGAAAACACAATTTTTCTGATGAAATTTGCAGGTAGGCTTGTAATATATTCTGTTGTTTAAGAGTATTTATCATTTTACGAAACTGACATACCAAAGCAACGGTGCAACAAGTAATGACATCTAATGATCAGCTGTGCGTTTTTTGGTACCGCCGGTATGTGTTTTTGCAACACTGAGAAGAAAATAAGTGATCAGAGCCCTCCTGTTGTCCTTTTCTCTCTTTAAAAATCAAAAATGTTCTTGATCTTCATGTTTTTGCTTCTTGGTTTCATTTTAGAGAACAACATTAAAGAAAAGCTACTGGTAATCTGTTTTTTATTAACTACCTTCTTTTCTTGACGCTGATTAAAAGAAAAGAAGTGTAAAGCTGCTTAATGATACTGATAATGATACTAATGAAAAATGAACTTGTTGTTAGACAGAAAATTTTAAAATGTAAAAAGTCTGATGAGTGCAAAAATAGATGAATGAATCTAAGGTTTATCATACTTGGCAAAGAGACTAAATAACAATAAAGTCATAAAAGAGAGAAGATTTTTTTTTTTAAATAAAGGCATTACACAACACAAACTTGTGATCCAAGGTTTTAATAAACTGTATACACAAAAGTGAAAACTCATCCACTGAAACCCATCCACTGAATTCTAAAACAATAATCAGAATACAATCATCTGTATCAAGACACAATACATTGTATACAACCACAAAAATGCTTAAATTCTGGGTTATCTTTTTCAACTTACAATGAATAGCATTTTTTGTCAGTATACAAGTGAGTATATTATAATAGCTCCATGAAAGCGTTAGTATATAACTCATTTAAAACACGTGGTTCAACACGCTTGGATTTGTTGCTCTGTTTAACAATCATATATGCTGATGAAGATTCTCAGTCATCCAGGTCATAGTAATTCCGTAAAAATTCAAAAAATATCCACTGGACTTGGTTTCCAAGATTTGAAGACGTTTCGCCACCTCTCCAGGAAGCTTTCTCAATTCAAATGTCTGGATCTGCAGTTAGTTTGAGTCTTATATAGACAAAGCCTTGTATCGCTTTTGCATGTTTCCAAGCGATACAAGGCTTTGTCTATATAAGACTCAAACTCACTGTGGATCCAGACATTCTCCCTGGTGCATCCTACTTTCAGTTCCCTGTTGATTATTTCTGGGGTTGTCCATTCTGTTTCCATCTACCTAAATTAAATCTGCAAGAAATCATATCAGCCTCTTCATCTTTGCATTTAGGTCCTCAACTAACTTCAACTAAACTTGAAACTCACCATCCATCCCTTACCATCTTGCTGACTACATATGACTGCAGTATAAATAATGGTCTCTGTCTCAACTTCTTTGTCCCAGTTTCAGCCATTGAAAATTATTTATTATTGCTCCAAGTGTGGATATCAGTTAGAATAAACACTGCTGTAAGACAGGAGAGGACAAGTAGCAATTGTAATCTCCTGTATTGTAAAGGTCATCATAAATCTGCTTGAGTGCATAGGCCTGTTTTCTTCTCTTTTCCATTTTTAAAAGTGGCTAAGAGATTTTGTGACATGTTATGTTTATTACCGTAGTTGTCTGATTTATTTTAGGGAGAGCGGGGCCCCTTACAAGAGAGAACGCACATACTGTAACTACCATGTGTGATGACTTAAGGTCGCCACTAGGTGGAGACAAAGTTCCAAAGAGGCAAAGAGTAAACACTGTCGTTTTTTGAGATTTTTTTGTTCCTGAAAGATGACAACGAAATCCATCTTAATTTTTCACATTTAACTTATTTAACATGAAATATTTTCAATATTTGCTTGCTACTCTAAGTACTCTCAAAGTGTTTTTTTTTTTTTTTTGTTGCACATAAAATTTAAAAAATGACTCTTGGTTCTTATCCTCTTGCAGTACACTCAAAAAATAAAAAATGAGAAATGAAAACATGGAAAAGTTTTGATTTAAAAAATTTTCTAGTAGGTTACACTACATTAATGCTTATAGGTTTCTAAAGGGCTGTTCAGAGAAGCTTTGCTGGGTTTGCTTTGGTTCCCAGAGGGGATCATGTGTTGATGAGTTGATCTATGCATGAAGGCATGTTGCATGTAAGCTCAAAGAATTAAACAACAGAAACAGAAAGTTGGCTTTGTAACACTCCAGCATGGCCCAGCAATCAACCCAGAGGATCACACAAAGAGCTGCGCTGCTGTACATGACCTGCACTGAACGCTTTAATTACCAAACGTTTTCCAGTTCCCAGAATATGGTGGATGAGGCCAGCGACCCAAATGCCTCATGAGCTATTAATACAAGGTCTTAGTTTGTTTACATCCCACTGAAGCTCGATCAGCAAATGTGAATAAACAAATTGTTATGGCAGATGACAACAATGGAGTGAGGCTTCGGAGAAAGGGGCTTTACGGTCAAGCATCATTAAGTACTTGCACTACTCCGCTACCTGCACTCATGGCAGACCTCCATAGCTTATGTTAGAGGAAATGCAAGAAAGTACATCAGAAAGCATGTACTGCAAAAAAATTACAATCTAAATAAGTCATTTTTTCTTTTTCTGGAATTGAGGAGGTAAGTTAGACACTGCCAATGAGACAAGTCATTTTACATTTGACATAAAAAACTATTGCAATGTCTTATATGAAGTGAATATTATCTAATCTAATTATATTATTTTAAGAGTGAAAATAATAATTCCATTGGCAAATCATCTTATTTACCTACTCTGATTAAAGGTAAATACACTTCATTTAAGAATTATTTACAGATAGTTTTTGCAGTGCAAGAGTGCTGGTAGTATGTGATAGAACGATATTTACAAAATGAATAAAACAGAATAGGTTTAAATGGAATAAAACTATTACTATAATGTTCCATAGCAAGAAAATTGAAGGTCTTAAATAACCTGGAACCAGAGAGTGTTAGATGTAGGGTTTAATGCATACATGGTTGGTTAAACAGATTAATATATTTTCAGCTCGGATGTTTTAAAGTCTTACATGAGATCAATTATATATATATATATATATATATATATATATATATATATATATATATATATATATATATATATATATATATATATATATATATATGAGATCTACTACTTCCATTAATTCTCTACTTTTTTTTTCAAAATAGATAGGGCACGTAAATTTTCGCTGGAGTCTAGAACTTTATTCAAATATAATTTACATCATGGCTGAAAGCCCATAACTGAGCCAGTTTCTAGATATTGATTGATAAAGGAGTGTTTCTCTTTCCCCTGTCTCCATATGCATTGTTTGAATGAACTAAAAAGATAATGACTCAAATTAGTCACTTCAACTAAATAAAAAATACTTTATTATTTCCAAATGAATAATAAAAGGAATAATACTGTGAATAAAAGGAATAACGGGAAAAAAATATTAATGGTGTCGTAACTCATATTTTTTTTCTTTTTAGCAGGGTGTTGTAGGTGTTGATAGCTGTAGGCAGGACAGATCTTCTGTAGTGGTCTGTCTTGCACTGGATCTAGAGAAGCCTCTGGCTAAAAAACACTTTGCTGTTGTTTAAAAATCTTCTGAAGAGGATGCTCTCTTTTGTCAACAATCTTCTTCACTTAATGAGGAATTATTCTTTGTGAAATGATTTTCAGAGGTTCCAGAGACATTCCTAGAACAGAGCTGATCTTCTGTCAGATGAGCATACCCGGTCAGAACAGCACACCCATACTCAATACCCATTTATCCCTTTATTCTATTCCTTTAGTTTTGTACAAAAAATAAGCTTTAAAATACCTCAACGGGCGTGTATCCCTTTAGTCATGTACAAAAAAACTATTTATTTACTTACTTTTTGGTGTCTTTTGAAGCATATGGCGATCTCACCTTAATAATTTTTTTTTTGTACTAAGGGGAAACACGCCGGTTGAGGTAGTTTAAAGTCTATTTTTCAAATAAGACTAAAGGCATAAATGCAAATCTGATGTCTTGCACATTCGTATTGACTATAGGTATGCTGGTCTGACTGGGTATGCTCATCTGACAGAACACCAGCGTTCTTTAGCTTGTTGAGCTTTTTTAAGTCATTAGCTCTGATGCTGTTACCCCAGCAGATGATGGAGGAAGAGATCAGACTCTGCACAACAGACTTATAGACGATAAACAGCATTTTTCTGCAAATGCTGAAAGAACTAAGCTTCCTTATGAAGTACAAACTACTTTTTGATTTGATGACTGGATCAGATTTGAATCTATGTACGCTACATTGAAAGAATTTGTAAACAT
>NW_015150889.1:132102-147753 GCF_000732505.1 Cyprinodon variegatus
AGAAAGTACAGATATTTGTGTAAAAATGTAAGGAGTAGAAGTAAAAAGTCGCCATAAAAATAAGTAGTAAAGTAAAGTAAAAATATCGCAAAAATCTACTTGAGTACAGTAACGAAGTATTTGTACACCCATGTACTCAGAAGAACACCCATGTGCTGTTGTGCTGTCATATGTGCTGTCGAAGGAGATCATCTTGGACTTCAGGAAGAACCGGCCTAACCACGCTCCACTGGTCATCAACAGCTCAGCTGTAGAGGTAGTCAACAGCACCAAGTTCCTGGGGGTGCACATCACAGACACCCTCACCTGGACTGTAAACACTACCTCAATGATCAAAAGGACACAGAAGTGCATGTATTTCCTGTGGAGGAGGAGGAGAGCCCCCCTGCACCCACACATAGAGACCAGCTCTGACCAGCTGTCTCACTGCGTGGTGTGGAGGCTGCAGCGCTGCAGACTGAAAGAAGGTGAGAAGAGTAGTGAGAACTGCAGAGAAGATCACCGTGCCTCTTCTTCCCTCCATTAAAGATGTTTCATCCCAGCAGTGCGTGTCCTGAGCCCCGTAACGTCATCATACTCCCACCATGGACTGTTCTCCCTGCTGCCATCTGGGAAGAGGCTTCGCAGCATCCAATGCAGGTCCAGCAAATTCTGAAACAGCTTCTTCCCTATGCCCATCAGGCAGCTCAACTGTTGAGAAAACTCTAAATCATGTCACAGACTCTGCATCAAACTGACAACACCAAACCAAAACACTGTATAGCTTCACCATAGATATTTAATGCTCTAATCTTCTTTTTTTTTACCATGTTTTTTTCCCCACACTGTTTACATTTGATCACTGCTGCACTTTAAGAAATGGAACTATCTACAGTATTCTGTATGGAAATATAATGATAAAGACGCTCAAACTTTTGAGAAGATTTTAAATTCTGTAAGGACTCTGTTATTTTTTCATTCAATATTTTTGTGTTGCCAGCTTTAATTAAAAGTTTTTTCTTTAATCCTGATGGAGACAATAAAAATGTAGGAAAAGTTATTATTTCTGTGAACAGAGGCAAAGAACTCAACAGAGGACTCATTCTGTTGTTTTGTAGCCGCAGCTTTCTGACAAAAGATATGTGGCTACCGGCTGCACCGAGGGAGCGTTCACAGTCAGACGAAAAAGAGATGCTTTCATGTGTGACAGTGACAGTAAGTGGCTATGATATCCTGAGGACGTAAGGCAAGGCTTTGCGTCATTTAAGGACTTTGACTGTTCTCCCATAACAATGAGAATTTCCTGTGTTGCATTGAGATTTAGTAAAGTTTGATGCCATTTCTGTCCTCCAGCATTTATCATTAAATGTATTGGAACTTTTAGTAATAACAGCGACTTTAAATTGTTGCCTAACTAATTTGAAGGGGAATTTCAATATGCAGCAAATTCTGTTATCTAACTTTCCAAAGACATACTCGTATTTTTTTAGTAGAGCTGAAACGTAACAAAAACTTTCTAATTATGTATTGCACTGGGTTGCATTTGGTGTTACAGTTGATTTAACCTAACAACCATGGTGGAGAGTTTGTGAATCAAAATGCATAAACCTACGAGGTCAAACCTAGGCTCAATTCTTTAGTAATAACAAGATGTTTCCATATTAACACTTCTTTTAGTTGAACAGATGACTCAACACGGTAATTTTTTAAATTATCAATAGCAACTACAATATATAACCTCTGTTTGTTACTTAAACTATTCCAAAGGGTCTTTTGGATGGTATTAATGTATCAGAAAGTCTATTTACCTTTTTAAGCAATGGTCATTTTCAGTTTGCAAACCAGGGGATCTGTTGAGCTTGATTTGAATTTGGCTCACTGATAAAGAGGCAAAGGATGGTCCCTGAAGAAACAGAACAAACTTGCACATTTGTTGGCAGACTTAAGGTCAAAAAGTGCTCAGAGGCATAGGAGTTAAATTTGACTCTCATTTGAATTGATTTCATTCCTTGCCTCCTCCAAGGTGACTAGGTAAAGCGTCGACTCTGACTCCTTCCGACAGCTTGATGGTTGCAGGTTCCGACACACGTCTCAGCCGTTGCCAGCTGAAGAGGACTGACAGCTCGAACCCTGCGGTCGTTACCGTACATCTAACCGCCCAACACCGGTTGTCCGTCTTATCAGCTGTCTACACAGACACACTCTAACAGGTCAGAGCTCTGAAGGGATTTTGCTTTAACTGAATCACAAAGACTAGGATGAAACTCATTCTTCTAAGAAGTAATTTACTCATCAAACAGTCTCATGTCCATTTACAAGATTTGTCTTTTATAGGTATACACTTATGTGAAAACCAAACATCAACTCTCTCAATAAGTGTACTTAAAATATTTTTGCTGTGCAGCATTTGCACTGGACAACAGAAAGTCTTTTTAAGCAATACCCAATCAGAGCTTTAATATATATAGAATATAAGAGCCAAGAGGAAGTGAGAGCCACCATGAAATATGATTTGATGGTGTCAGATTGTTTTCTGACACATAGTCACAGGACTAAAAAAGGGGTGAAGCTGCTAAGTCTTAATCTGAAGGAAAATGTGTGGAGTTGTAAAATGGTTTCAGATGGGTTACATTAAGTTGTTTTCTTTTAGTATTCCTTTAGAACAAGGTATTGTGACAACATTACTTAGTAATTAGGAGTTTGATAAGAAGGTCATTTTGCTCAAAACAGCTCTAAATACAAAAGTATGTTTTGTTGCAATTACTGCTTTCAACATATTTTGACCAAAGTATGTATAAAATTAAGAAAAAAATTTTTTTTCCCAGCATGATTCCAGATCCCATTCCAGATTCTCCTTTTGAAAATACATCACACTGGGCAACAGCAAAGGGAAACAGTAGGATGCAGGTTTCTGGGTGAATGTGCACATCAGCGCCATGTGTATGAAGGGATGTGTAGCTTTGTTTTGAAGCACAGAGGACATGCTTTGTGAAGTTTCATATAGTGACAGAAATGTCTGAGAACATGAGAATCAATGACATGACAGTGGACTGCAGAAAGCCAAGGCAGTTCCACCATTGTTTATGATATATGACTCTACACTGTAAAAAAAAATCTGCTAATGAGTAAACATTAGTTTATTTACTTATTTACCCTTGATTTAAGTAGGTAAATAATATGATCTTCCAATAGAATAAATATTTTACCTTTAAAATAAGATAATTAGTTGTTATGCACTCAAAATAAGAGACTGCAGGTTTTTTTTTGTCATATACCGTGTTAATTGTCTTATGCACGTGTTTAGATTTACTAAACATTTACTTAGATTTATATTTTTTGCAGGTGCACCATTTTTGCAACTGTACACTGCCTACATTGCTATTTTCATGTAATAATTGCAAATTTTAGACCTCCCTTCCATGCTTTTGTTAATTTCTTATCCAAAAAATTGAGGGCGGGGGTCTAATATATTCAATTCTGAACAATAAAACAGCAATGAGTGAAAAATGATTGATATGACATAATCTGCATGCATAATATATCCATTAGAGTTGTTGAATCATTTGAAATGCATAATAAAAAGTCTGAGAAGCGGCATCCATACAGATGTTTTTAATTTAGTGCAATGAGAGTCAGTGCAATAAATTACATTCTCAGATTCTGTCCTCTTCATATATGTAATATTTATGCAGCAACACCTCAATCTGCAGGAAGAGCACACAGATGTACAAAATAAATATATAAATTAGAAATGTGTTTAATATTTAACAGGGTCGTACTGTTGAGTGCACATGAACTGTGCTGACGTGTGCTTTTCTTCCTGCAGGAGCTGTGATCGCCTCAGTGACTAAACGTGAACATGTGAAACGTCCAGAGAGAGTGACCTGGAAGTGTCATTCTAGCTGCTAAATGCAAGGCAGATTCAGCAATCTCACCTCAGATATGATACGTTTTCTAACAATGTTTTAATTGCCATCATGTTTTTCTGCTCTGCATGGGACAGAACAGTTGCTTGTTACCAGTTACTTATGCTATGGTTCCCAATTATACAAACTACAGTATTGAACCATCAGTGAACACTGCTGTAGGTATGGAGCAAACTAAAGCATCTTAGTTTTTCAAAAAAATTATTAATTCATTGGAAAATGTCGTAAATAAATCTTCTAATTTGTCATGGTTATGCATGGATATACACTGACTGAGGAAGAGTAGCAGGAGATTCCTCCAAACACTAACAGCTTTGAAGGTAATTTGTGGTGTTTTATTATCTATACAGCTAGGTGGCTTGTTATATTACAATACAATTATCAAAATGTTTAATAAATTTGTATCCTCACAGAGTGCATGTTCCTGTAATGCAGGTGCCACAATAAACAAAGCGGTCAACTTGTTTAAGTGAGACCGGACAGAAAATTAATTAACAGTTTAGCTTTTTTTAACCATCTTTAAAAATTCTGATTCACCAATATTATTTTTATGTCAGAAAAGCTAAAAAAAATATCCCATATACAGGTGATGTAATGAGGCCCCGGAAACAATCCACCATCTCACAGCAGTGAGAAAGATGCTGGCAGGAAAGGAATATATGGAACATTATAACCAAGTAGCTTGTGTTCTAGATATAAATAGACAAGATGGTTTTGGGTAACCAACCAGAAATTGTGATCATTGATAGGAAGCAGATGACACCTCTAGTGATAGATGTGGTCAATCCCAAATGATGGAAACAACAGGAAAAACCAGCATGAGAAATTAAAAAAAATACCAAGAGCTCAGGGATGAACTAGAAAGAGCATGTAAGGTGAAGGCAACTGTAGTGCTGTTGGTCAGAGCACTGGGGACAGTAAAAGCCACACTGGAGAAGTGGATACCTGGAGAAACAATGGAGATCTTAGGCTAGAAGTCTGCAGTTCTAGGAACAGCAATACAGCAGGTCGCGAGGGGTGCTGGTGCCTATCTCCAGCTGTCTACGGGCAAGAGGAGGGGTACCACCTGGACAGCTCTAAGGTCTATCGCAGGGCAACACAGAGACAAACAGGACAAACAGCCATTCATACACACACTCACACCTAAGGATAATTTAGAGAAGCCAATTGACCTAACAGTCATGCTTTTGGACTGTGGGAGGAAGCCGGAGTATCCGGAGAAAACCCAAGCATGCTCAGGGAGAACATGCAGTAAGACCCCAGGCTGGGAATCCAACATGGAATCTTCTTGCTGCATATATATATATATATATATATATATATATATATATATATATATAATGTATAAAATGGCTCTCAGAGCGTTAAAATTTAACAAAATATTTGTTCAAACAAAAAAAACACTGATTATCTGAATAGATACATAATACATAATGTTAATTATTAAATTAACATTGCCAGCTAACCATTACTCAGTTGCCTTTTTATTTTTATTTTACATGAGTAATCCCTGGGATTAGTACTTTTACTTCAGTAACAAAAACAATTTTTAAGTAGACCTTTTATTTGAGTAAAACGTTTAGATGGTCTATCCACTTACATTTACCGTCAATTTAAATTTTAAATGTTTTTTCCCTGTTTCAAAACTAGACATTTTAGCATGAAAATTACCACTTATAATTAATGCACACAATGTATAAAGAAAGGGTAAAACTTGATCTAATTTGTTCTTTTTTCCTTCTGATTTTGCCACAAGTTAATAATCACAGCAGTTCTGTGGTTCCTCTTTATTTATTTTTTTTCTATAACATAATTGGTGCCAAAGAGTCATTTCAGGGGGAAGTCTCTTGTTCATACACAAAAACCAATGACACAGAGCTAAAAGTTCAGTCATCGCCTTAACACGAACCCCCTCTCCCAGCACATCTTCTCCTTTCCAATTAGTAGCGTCTTTGCCTCAAGTGTCTCTGTCAACTCCAATCAAGGCAGCCCGTCTTCCCAGAGATGACTGAACATCCAGCTTGCCACCTTGAGGCAAAGCTCTGAGGATGCAGGAGAGAGCACAGACGAAGGACACCAAAGAGGTGGAAGACGAGGAAAATGGAGGGAAAATTAGAAACTCGAACACCGGGATTTTGGCATAGTTTCAAGAGCATCTCAGAAAAAGTTTAAGAGGGATTGTTTTTATGTTGGAAAGTTGGCTGATTAGCATAAAAAAAAGTTTGGAGAGAACCGATATGAAAAGGAAAAAAAGAAGGATTAAAAAAATAATAATAACCTTTATAAATATAAAACCCTCTCTCTATATAAATATATAAATATGTTTTATTTGGACCTGGCTCATACCTAATGGTCACTCAGAAGAAGGCACCAATATAAAACAGCTCTTTATTGAGGGCTGAGCTCAAGGGCATTTCATCAGGACCACTTAGCATGCTGCCTTAATGTTTCACTTTACTTATGAACTGCTGTATTTATATGCCAGTGGTGTAATAGATTTTAAGGAGGTGTTTGACTGCCTTAAGCTTCTGCATGAAAAGATGCAGAGACCGTTAGTTTGAAAAGGAAAAAGAGAAGACAGAGAGCTGAAATAGGATAACATGGAATAACAAGAGGGTAAATAACACATATAAAATGACATATATATCATATATTTGTCGTTAAAATAGAGTTGGCAGCCTTTTTTGTTAAGTAGGCGTCCCATGGTAACTCCCAAAAAAACTGTTATCTATAAATTAATTACCCCTCAGGGACAATAAAGTGTTTCAATTTCATTTTCCATCAGGCTTTGCACACCAAGCCCACATGGAGTAGAGCTAAAGTTCTGGTTATTTCTTTTCTGCTTGTTGTAATTGAGCAATACATTTGCTTAACTATAATGTGAGTGTAAAAGTGGTTTTGCACTTTTTTATTTAAGGTTAATAACAGGTATCACAGTGTTATAATTCCCTTTAAATACATCCGTTAAAATCAGTTGTTATAAGTTAGCTGTATAATTTAAAAGATACCTACAGAAAAACCACCCTGTAATAAACTACTCATAAAGCAGTGGAGAATATATTGCAGGCAGAAAGACCTAGTGCAGGGGTCGGCAACCCAAACTGTTCAAAGAACCATATTGGACCAAAAAAAAAAAAACGGGCTGGAGCCACAAAAATGTAAAAGTCAATGGGTTCCACTATAAATATCCCACTATAAAAAAAGGACTATGTGGGCTTAAATATAGTAAGCATTCATAATTAAATGTTCATCCCGGAATAAATGCCACATCATATGACTAATCTGCTGTATGATATCTTTTGCTTTAAGTTTGAATTCCATTACAATATTAATGTATTAGGTTTTGTTGCATTGAAATTATAGAAATTAAATAAAGAAATCAAACTTTTGGTGTAATTTTTACTTTTGGGGAGAAAGAAATGGAAGAAGGTTCACATGCTTGTATCCGAGCGCTACCTGTTCGATCAGTGGATGGTTTTCCATGTTTGCAACAAACCTAGCAGCAGTAGTGGTGATAGGAGATGCAATCCACTTCTTGAATCTATCTTTGGACACCTCTAATTAATCCAAAGTACTGCAATCACACTTTTCTCTTTCATTCCCAACTTGGTGGTCGGCTGCGTATTTAGCATGCCTTCGCTGGAAATGCCTTTCCAAATTACTCATTACAAAGCAAAGAAGCAGGTAATCCTCCCGCATTGGTAATAAAAGCTAATGATTCGGTCCATTCTTATTTGAATCCTCATCAGCAATCTTTCTTTTTTTCCCTTTGGGATCCATGGCCCAATACAACCTCGCTACCCGCCTGGCACTGCGCTGCGCTGAAACGTGTGTTGCAGGCTGTGGCACAAATCTTCCTTGACAGAAATATTTACATTTATTGTTTCAATGTATTTATCATACATATTTTTGCTGCATTGAAAAACAAAAGGAATGTTTGTTTGACCTGCATGCCATCAAACAAATCAGATTAAATCCATCTTTTTCCATTTTCATACATTGAAAAACCTTCAGAGAGCCACTAGGGGGCCATTAAAGAGGCTCATTCGGCCCCAGAGCTGAAGGTTTTCGGTCCCTGATCTAGTAGGACCTTTTAAATTTGGTTTTGGGGATCAGTGATCCTTATTTGGACAGTCATTAGACAGAAAATCGTTGTAAAGAGAGGAGGGGAAGAACCTGCAGCAGAGGTTTTACAGGACAGGACTTTATGTGGGAGTCCCAGGTTGAGAACCAGCCTTAAGCTTAATCTAAATACCTCCAATCAGTAAGGACACTTAAGCGATGGTGAAAATGTGGCCGCCAAAATAAGCGCTATCCAAATAGTACTGGCAGTGCTAGGAAGGAGGAAGAACCAGGGAGTCCACTTCCCAATCTTGAACAATAATACATTATTATGTGACATGTACAGTACTCTGTATGACACATACTAATAAGAGCCATAGTAGTTTGCTTTGGACAATCGTTTTGTTCTGGAAGGATATAGTCCCATTTTTTTTTTTTTTTTTTCTATTGTTTTTCCAATTAGAAGCAGGGTTGATTGTGTTTATGTTATTCGTGGATTGACGTTTGTCCAACTGAAGGCTTCAGCAGGATTTACTACAACTGTCCACAACTCCTTTCCTGCCTTGGATAATGTTCCCACCATTGAAACCCTGAAAGCTGAGGGGATAGGAGGGAGAGGAAGCTGCAGCTATTTGAGGTATTTGGATCGAGCCTCTGGATATGAGGTGGCCGCTCTAACCAAGAGAAGTTTTCAGTGCCTGGAAAACAAGATTTCTTTTGCGTCACAATGGTTGCCTTTTTGTGTGTATTGCCATACTTTAATCTGAATAATAAAAAGTCAAGAAACCAATACTTCATCTCCAATAAGCACAAAATCACCCACCTCATATTTTTCCTATATCCTGTTTGATATATTTTCAGTTTAACATAAAACATCAAAAAGCTACAATCACAACATACATTGCTTAAAAGGACAGCCTTTATCATATTTTAAATGACATTCATTGTGTCTTATTACAAATACATCGTTTCAGAAAGCCAATGATTAATAATATACATTAAATATTAACATTAAGAAAAAAGAGAGTGTTCTATGTAGTAGAATTTCATCTTGACAACTTGTGAAACTTCTGTGAAATTATGATACTCATGCAAACTTGTGGTAACACTTTTCCTAAGGCATACAGCTGTATGTTAAAAAAAAGGAATATTTTTTAGTTTTCTTTTCTTCTGTGTTTGTACACATATGGACCCTTGGTCTCTTAAAGTAAAAAAAAAAAAGCTTGAGTGGTGGCAGATCAACAAAAACTCAGAAGGTAAAACTATGCAATTATTGAGCATTATTAGTTCAGGCTGAACTATTTCGCATCAGTTTAAGACACTATGGCGAGTTATTTCCTGTAGAGTTATTTACCTATGTACCCATTGCAAAATATACCTGAAATTGTTTTTTTAGTGATATACTTTTCTCCAAAACTGTACAATTTTATAGGATTCCACTTGGTACCATGCTTGGTTATCAAATGTTTGTAGGATAAATGTGTAAACAATTAAGTCTAACTAGTCTAGGTCCAATTGGTCTGACTTTTACTATTTATATTAAATTAAATAGTTGTAATATTAAAATCAAAAAAATTATTCTAGCTGCTTTGTTTCAATGGATTTATGCTCAAGTTTTTTTAGTGCCAGTGAGGATCAGTCCAAGATTCTAGTTTAGTGACAAATTTAAGGCACAATCTTTCTCTACATACTGTGAATGTATTTTAGGTACTAACAAAAAACTATTGGCACTGAAAGAGTTTGAAGCATATATAAATCATGTGAAATTAAACAAATAACACCTCATTTTTATGCTGTATGCCTTATGTAAAGTGTCAGTCTTTATCTGTTTTTTTCCTGAGTTAACACGTTTTCTCGTTACCTTTAAAGAAAAAACAGAATTTTTAACTTTGTTACAAGTTTAAAAATAAAGCCAAAAAAACAGGCAAATATAAATATCTAGTTACAGCATAGCTGTTGCTAAACATTTATCTGAATCCAAAGAAAAAGTACATTAAAAACCTAAGAGCCTTCAAACGTTCATGCCTCCAATATATTCAAGGAATCTATTACATTTCAAGATATACAATTACACCAAAATAATAATGACCATGGCAGTTTCAGGTTTAAAGTTATATTCAAATGTTTACTTGTTTCTAGGATTCAGACCTATATCTAGATTTTGTAGTGGCCCTACTATAGTTTACGCTTGAATCTAAAACATAATATGTGAAAGGAACCAAAGATTAGGGTGACAGTAAGAAGGCCTGCAAACTTTTAAGACTTGGAGCTCATTACTGAATATTAAACATCAAAATACCAGTGCAGACATCCAAAATGCTGATCTGCAGGTATAAGGGTATAAGTTCTGTTATGCCAAATAAGAAATATCCACAGATTTTTGATATATACAAAGTTTTAACTGAAATGTGTTGAAAATATATATATATATATATATATATATATATATATATACATATATATATTTTAAATTAAAATCCTTTTACACTGCTTCTTATCATTTCGCAAATGACTGCCTCGTTTACATTGTTTCGGTTGAAGGAAAAAGAAGGGTATGAATCATTTTGCTCTGTACCCAATTTTCAACTATCTAATGGAATATATGACTCCAAATCAGGTTACTAAGAATGGTTAGTCAAAAATGGATGAATAAATTAAATAAAAGTTCAGTTAACACTGCCTCAGTTAAAAAGCTAAATACATTTGTATTATAAATAAAAATCTCATAAAGAATCCTGATGTGATCTTTCTTTTCAATCTTAAAATTAAGTTTTAAAATTTAAAACATGCCTATATGAAAATAAAGGGGCTCCTGGACTTGCAGCAGACTGAGCCACCTGCTGAACTGTGGAGGAAGCATATTTTCTTAGAGCTGCGGTCTGTATAGAACTTAAAACAGATCTAAATCAGCAAAATAATTTTCTGATAAGCTGAACGTTTCCAAAGACATGTAAACAAGAGGAGAACAAGAAAACACCATGGATGTGTGTTGAACATAAAATGCAGTTACAGTGCTGCTCCTACAGAGTTGTTTTCATTTGCTATCTATATGGGGAAGAAAAACTATAAATAACAACCAACATAATCATTCTGTTAGTCCTTCTTGTCTCACATTGATAGCGTTTCTTTTTCAAGGAAACTTCAATTTTTGAAAATGTGAATATTACTCATCAGAACAAAAACAGTTTTTCTGACTGCACGTTTAATTTTTTAGATGCACCAACCATCCTCTTCAGAAGTGCTGTGGGTGTGAATAAATATCTACACAGAAAGATAAAAGTACATAAAAAGAAATTAGGTTCATGCGAAACTCCTCCTCAAGAGCTACGGTTGAGGAATTTCTCTCATGTCTTTCTGAAATGGATTTTACAAAAAAAACAAACAAATCTCAGCCTCTGCATGCAGATTTAGGAAGCAAATCCCCTCCCTTTTGAGCAAACACCACAATAAAATGAAAAATCTGGTAGGAATGCAGTTTGAATGTGAGCTCTGTTCCTAATGTCGATTATTACACCACAGGCCTCAATGAGAGCTCCTGGTAGACATCTTATAATCAGCTCCTTTTTACAGACAAATAATATCTTCAGTCTGAACCATGAAAGCAGAGAAGGATTATTAAACATGCACAGCATCTGAACAAAATCAGCACTAAATGTACATTGAAATGATACAGTTCTCCAGAACCATTTCTGAAACAATTCAGCAGTGTAATATAGATAAGCTCCGACCATCTGAGCTCATAAGCTGACCTGGGTCAAATATGGATGTTGTAAGAAGAAACAGTCCAAATAAGGACAGGAATCTCGACCAATCAGAGACACCTTTTTTCAAAACTTTAAAATGCCCTACTAATTTGGGTGTTGAGCTGAAAGACAAGATTTTAGTTATAGTGTGTATAGAAAATATGTTTACCGTATGTCCAGTTCAGATTACTGAACTAAATAACAAAATTTACCTAAATCTACCTTTGTGAGAATTTAACCAAAGTACATAATACATATGTTTCCTTTTCTACTGTTAATGTTTTGAACATTATTTGCAAGTAATGGAAGCTGCATCAATTTAAAAACTATTTCTTTGCAATATTGTTTAGCATAACATTTCATTTCTCACATGTCAGAAGATTACAGCTGTATATTAATGTACAGCTAATTAACCAATTCAATTTAAGATTCTATTTTCAGCTCAAACATAAAAAAGTACAAAACAACTGCACCTGAGGCAATTTTATAAAGCAAGTAAAAGTGTTTAATTTTAAGGTCAACGCTGAATTCTACACATTTTTATCCTTATTTAATATATATGTGTTATCCTCAAAGCTTCTTGATGATTGGTCAATTTATGAAGACAATTGTGTAGAAGAATTAGAAATGTGGTTAATATGGGACTTATGGTGCCCAGTTTGAATAACCACTGTTGGTTCCAAGCATCTGGAAAAAATACAGCAATATCCCCATCATACAATGTTAGAGCTCAGTAAAAGCAACAGATAGGTAATTTGGGTAAAATACTGGAAAATGGTGACATGTAACATGCATCAAGTTAGCAAAGCAATAAATGCAAACCAGTTTATAAATTAACTAAATAACTAAAAAGATCCACTCTTCAGTCATTATTGCTTCTATCCTGTTTTTAGCAAAAACAGCTGCTTTGTTTTTACTTGTGCTTTTTGAGAAGGATTCTGAATTTAACATTCGACATGCACAGCTGAAAGAAACCACAGGGTGCACACCAAGAAATATTCATATAGAATAAAATCTGCGTATTTATATGATCAGAATCTGTTTCCGAAATATTCTTCTTTCTATAATAATAATGCCACTTTTGAACTGTAAACAGACAAACCAAAAAGCTACCTCTGTGTACCAGTAACCAATACAACTAAAATATATTTCATGTGAAAAAAACACCCTGTTTAAAACATTCAGTAGGTGTTATTTTAAACCTCACCTTTGTCCCTGACTTCAGGAAAAGCAGTCTAGACCATGAGCTCTCGCAGCTCAAAGCACTTAGAAAACAGCTGCAGTTATTTCTGAAGCTAAAATCAACATTTTCTAATAAAAAATGCAGTTCGCTCCCATGTCATGTTTCTTTTCAGGCCACGTATATTTTAATTTGGAAAACCAAATTGACCCAGGTCAACCTGCAGACTGCATTCTTTCTATTATCTGTTTGTTTTTGCATCAGTCGTAGCTCTCGTGTTCTCACAGCACTGTTGTCTCAGACTGCAGGATTGACTGTGCTCTGGTGGTGCGCTGGAACTGCATCATCTGCTCTGAACCCAAGTTGGTGGAGAAGTTGTTGTTGAAGTGATTAGCTCTGCTTAGGTGGCAGTTTAGACACATGCTTCTCCATTTCCGCCTTAGCTCCCCCTGAACCTGAGGAAAAAAATAAATAAAAAAATCTAGTAAAAAAGTCACCATGAAATGACTTCATCAGGTTTCTAGCCATCACCCAGATTCATCCATTTAAATGTTCATTAAAATCCTGAGTATTGAAGTCCAATAATGATACACAGAAGACTCACTTTAAATCTCTATAATTAAAAACCTAGATTTGAAATAAAAAAAATAATATTTTACGAATTGTTTTAAAAACAAGATTAAAGAGACTTTATTTCCCTTAAAGCTGTGCTAGACAGCCTGATCAATCAGCCTTCTGATCTCCTAACATTTGTGTGTTTTTTGTGCTTTTTATGTGTTTTTTTATACCCAGTAACTCCTGTCTAAGTTTCACATGTTTATTAAAATGAATTATAAGAAAATTTAATTGAGTCAATTGTAAACAGAGTTTCTATTGTTGGATGAACATTATGTTAAGCCCTATGGGTTAAATATTTGATGCCTTTAAAATGTTTCAATCAGAAAAGACCTCTGGTAATTACGGAAGAGGATTAGGGCCACTGAATAAATTAAAAAAGTTAACTGATTTTAAAATTTTATTTCAGTGTAATATGAGAAAAAAGTCCGAATTCTGACTTTAATCTCAGAATTCTGACTTTTTTCTAAAAATTCTGACTTTAATCTCAGAATTGTGGCTGAATTCAAATATGTTAGCATCAAGACATAGCCATGTCTGTTTTAGAGACTAACCTAGCTTTCTTGTTTTAATCATCCTCTGCTCTTCTATTACTGAAATAGTATCACTGGGGACCCTTTGGGCACGTAAAAAGTCACCTAATTCCGTCATTTGCCACCAGTGTGTTACTGGCCCTCCCAAACAACTCACATCTTTGTCAGTGAAGCTGAGTGCTCCCACACCTCTTCCTTCATGGTGCCATCTACATTAAGATCCAAAAATCTGAGATTTAAGTCAGAATTCTGAGAAAAAAGTCAAAATTTTGAGATTAAAGACATAATTCTGAGACTAAAGTTAGAATTCTGAGGAAAAAAAAGCTGAAATAATGTTTAAAAATCAGTTTACCTTTTTTTTTTCTCCCAGTGGCCCTAATCATCTTCCGTAGTTAATAATGAAAACAAGTAATTAGTCAGTAGTAAAAAAAAAAATTTAACTGAAATAAAGTTAAAAACTAGACAAAAAAAAAGTTAAAATAATTGAAAACTCTGACACGAGTGTACTAAACTAATTAAAACTAACTGATTTTTAATAGAGAATGTTTTTACACATTAATAATGAGGTCTAGTTTCCAGTTGGTGTTTTAAATTTTTTTTTTTCTGTTGTAGCACATTTCGACAGGAGATGGCATGTTCCTGCAGTTATGTCATTTTTGTTGCTGCAGCGGTCTGTCCTTATCTGGGGTTTTCATTCCAGATTTTTTTTTTGTTTTGCCCTTGGTACGCAAGTTTGTTTTGTTTTTTTTTCCCGCATAAAAAGACTATAATATGAAAATTTAGCTCAAACTATTAAGAACTAAATTGAAAAAATGCATTTAAAACAAATAAAAAACCTAACTAAACTATGTAACAAATAGGCATAAAATTGAATCAACTAAGCAAAAACTAAAATACAATTTAAAATCAGGAGTCAAAACTATATACAATTAAAACCATTGGACAATTTGAAACTATTACACATGAGTGATAACTTACCTCACTGTTCAGGAAACAGTATAAGATGGCCACCACCAGACCCTGGGGGGAAAAAAACACAGAAACATCTCTATTAGGTAAAATAAGGATTTAAAAAAGCCAAATTAATACCACTGTTCTTTGAAGACTCAGCTGGTAGCACACCTGGAAGGAGCCGAGAGCTAGGTCAAAAAATATCTTATAATCTTCTGTGATGGACTGGTTGGGAGACACAAACACCACGTAGTGAATCCCAAACAGAGGAATGAGGAGGAGGGTGGATTTAGCCAGCCGTCTAGGAACCAAGAGAGAGATGAAGAAGATAGATTTTAGAAAAAAAGAAAGTGATTTAAAATTTAGAAATAAGTAAAGACAAAAAAAAAAAAAAAGTTGTTTGTTTGCATTTTCTACAACTCCAGACATGGACTGAATGACTTCTCAGACTCTCACAAATTACAAAAACATTTATTGAAGGAATTAAATAAGCTATTTGAGGTATGGGTCCTGGCAGAAGTAACCTAGGAAAAAAATTAGCCCCCCTCCAAAAAAAAAAAAAAAAGGTGCAGGGGAAGAGCTAGAGACTAGACCCGCATGACAGGGAGCGAAGGGATAAATATTTGTGGAGAGTTACAATAGTGCAATTGACCACACTGATG
>NW_015150889.1:149925-166687 GCF_000732505.1 Cyprinodon variegatus
TGTTGATGCAGAAAGGTGTAAATAGAGAAAGGCTGATCGAGAGTAAAGCTGGCTGAGTGATTGTGCACTGGATGAGTCTGCCTTGATGGTCTGAGAGCCTACGGGCGTGAAGAAATGCAGAAACAAGCTCAGTGTGGAGAGAAGTAAAAGAAAATGGCTTACCACCACCAGTCAATGCTGATCATGCTTACGAATAGGCTAAGGGAGCATTAAGAACTTAAAAAGGAGGAGAGGTGCGGACAGATGGGGGATGCTTAAGCTGAAGCCGAAGAAGATCAGTGACCAAGCTGTTGGAGTGATGATTCTTTGAAGTACAGTAACCTTGAAAGCAGATTCACTGAATGATTTTAAAGAAAATAAAATAAAAAACAACAAACTGAGGGATAGAAGGGGGGCTAGGAATTGGGAAAAACCATGCTAGGGAACATCCTCGTAGACCTGCATTAAAATGATTTGAAAAATGATAGCATCAAAAAATGAGAGCTGGAAGTAAGATACATGGAGAAATTCTATAGGAACTAGTTGAATGAATGGAGCAAATTATCGCTCACAATCTCAGAAATGTCCCCTGTGTTGGAGCCATATTAATGGCAATGATCTACTGCAGTAATCTTAAGTATTCTCACAAGAATAAATACTTTGAAGTTGCATCATTAAGATGGCTAGCATTGAACTTTACATACTTGATAACCTATGAGACCGGCAGCAGTGACGCCCTGTGTCATAACTGCAGTAATGAGCTGTTGGTCTAGACCTGCTGTAATGAACCTGACATGAGCTGCAGGTGCAATGCACATGGTATTATGTGCTGTGTGTGCCATCATGCACATTGATGGCCCTGCCGTGATGTAGTGAGGGCACGATGCGCCTGCCATGATGGGCCTGCTGCAACATGGTGCAGCGATGAGGATAGAGGCAATGTCCTGCAGTAATTCAATGAAGATGCTTTGACGGTAATGTACTGCATGCAGTGATGATAGGTTAAATTAAAAGCAGAGATGAATAGAAGACAATGAGCACCATTATCAGCAACAAAAAGGCAGACACAGCAGTCACATGATTTGTTTTTCTACAGGACCATGAAAACTCCAAACCTTCTAACTACAAAATAGCCTTATGAAGCATATTTCAAAATATCATTTCCACGCATTCAACAAAATGACAGTAAACACAGTTGATTAATCTTCAAATCCATATGTGACTCCATAAGATTAAACCTTGACTCATGATGCAGATTAACAGATGATAAATGTTGACTGCCTGCAAGGGGATTAATAAATGTTGAGTGGATGAGCTGAGATGCCTCTTAGCTTTTATCATTTAAAAGTGACAAGACTTTCACTTGACTTTTCATTTTCACTACATGTGATAGGAAGTAGTGTGAAGAATCGGATCGTATAGTACACAATACACAGTAGCCCAAGCTATAGTTTAAATCGCAATTACAGCAAGCATGTTAGTTGTTTTTTTTGTCACCTTTTCAAATGTTGTCTTAACTGACAGTTTGTCGGTTTCAAGCATGAACGTTTCTAGATCTGTTTTAGCCTGTTGAAATTAAATGAGTTGGAACAGAGGAGTCTAGTGAGTAATTTGGGTTCCAGTAACATGAAAAAATATTTATTTTACCATTTAATACAGGAAAAGTTTATCAGCAAATGTTTGCTTGATTGAGTAGATGAGGACAATTTTCATGCATTTACTTCAACTACTGGAAAATCATAGGCCTCAAGTGTGAGCAGTGCCTGTCAGAGGTTGTGGATGAGTCTCCTTCGTCATACATTTTTTATTTAGAGGAGGAAAGCGGATGCTGTGGAAGAGGATGCCAGGGCGGCAGAAGCTTGGTTTGGTGTAGAAGGCTTACAGCCGTACATGTTTGAGCCCTTGCTTCGTAACGCTGCCAGTTCTGTTAGCTCTACACCTGCTGAAGACACAGACGTCCATCCCCGTGAACACTGGGACGGAACTCAATGGGAAAGGAAATGATTCTTATTTCAACCGTTGCGTATAATAGCTGCGACATATGAATCAAGATGCTATGACTGAAAATTTTGATTGACAGATGACCATTTTAAATTGAAATTATCTAAATTTTGGGACAATATCTGATAAAGAGTAGATTTATATGCATGTTCAAGCCAGAATAATTTGACTTTTGAATATGATTTCCCTACGACTTTAAAAGCTGTTACACAGCAAAACCAGAGGGTCCTGTCATTTTTAAAAGACTCCATCGTGAAATGCTGCTTCGGTAAATCAGGGTTACGGCCATTTTAACCATTTCTGACAGCTTGGAGAAAAAAAATGAGGGTCTCTGCTGAGTTTTTTTTTTCTCTTTTTAGATTCTGAAGCCTTCAACCGAGTCCTATCTGATTGACTGAGAAGGTCTAGTCGCACACGTGTTGACACATATTGTCAGCTTTTATTCACAATTCATTTCACTATCAATAGTGACAAATTTAAAAGATTCTCTGTCGTGCTCCTGCTGTTTGAAAAAATCTAGTCATATACTTGAACCTTACGCTTTTCTACATCAGTAGCTCACTTTTGTTTCAGTCAGAGACTTTCTGATTAAATTAGCCCTGTTTGCAAAATTTTCACTATTTTTCCATTTTATACTTTGTTTTGGTTATTTGTTTGTGAACTTAGGCGTTTCTGTGTTTTAGCATAAACAGTGTGACTTAGGTAAGATATAGTGCTTGTGTGCACCAAATAGTAACTTTTTTTTTTTTTTATTTTTTTTTTAACATTAACATATGATTTTTGTTATTTCGTTGGATGGATAATCTGCTCTGAGGTACCTGTACTGTGATTGGTCATTGCCGCCTATGTCAGGACATCTGAGCTTTTGGATCAATATCCGAATGATGTTGATGAACTGGATGAAGTTAACCTGAAAGAAGAAGAGCAGGAAATAAATAAATACAGTAGGAGAAAAACACAAAGTCTCTAAAGTTATGTGTGAGTTTATAAACAGGAACAAGTGTAAAAAATATCACAGATTCTACAGCTGCGCTCAATTTTGGAACCTAATATTTTTATTTAATAATAGATTTTTCTCCCACAAGTGTAGCATTGAAACCTTTTGAAATAATCCTTTAAATTTTCCTTGACAAAAATGTAATTTTAATCACAAAAGCTACTCTGCCACGAAAGCATATAAAAAAAACGATAATGCTATTTTTATTGTTCCCTAATTTAAGCCACTTCTAAGCTGAAAATGATTAAACTACATTCCACTCCTATAGTTTCAGCATACATAAGTTTAATGACTAAACTGGATTCTTACTGAGAATAACTCCTTCCTGCCGAGACCTTTAAAGGTTGGGAAAGCTGACTGTGGGACATCAGTCAGCAGGATGGGGGAATAAAACCGGCAGGAAGTCCAGTGACTTTAATGCCTTTAGACGAGGATTGTTCACACCTTAAACTGCAGCTGCTGGATGCTGCACACAATGCTCACTGCTGCATGGTGCTTTGGCTGTTTTATTAAACTCATTAAAACTACCAAAGAAGTGAACCTCAATGTCATTCCTGTTTCTTTATTTCAAAGATTGCAAGTTTTGAAGAAAAAAAAAACAACTTTATAAATAAGTGTTACACAAAAAGAAAATAGATATTACCTATCAAAGCAAAATAAATAAATTTAAGGATTTTCTTTATGTCAATAAAAAATATTGTCATGTTTATTTATTTTTTTTTTTATTATTTATGTGTTTATTTGAACAGGGACAGTGCACATTAATAAACATTTCTGTAAATGAGCCAGTGTTAGCTAAGTAGCTAATTTTCAACTGTAGTCCCTGGGCAAGGTTTTAAAATGCCAACATAATCATGAATCTGCCAGTTATTAAAATGAAATGACAAACATCAACCTACCAAAATAGAGAACACTATTGGGCCATTTATCACCCAGTTGGGAATGGGGTTTTCATTCCTTTCCCAGCACCTAAAGGGGCAGAGCAAGGCATATTTATGGTAAAAAGCAACCTGTAAATGTTCTGATGCTACAGAAAACTCATACTCATAAAAATTAAATGAATATGGAAACATGATAGTTTGTTAAATGCAATCGGAAGTTGGGGCAGGTTCAGTCTCTCCCAACTGCTCCCATTTGCAAACTGCTGCTCTCTGGCCATCGTAGAAACAAGTTGAAAATCATAGTTCTTCTTCAGGCTTCCTGGCTCCTTAATACATTTAAAATCCTCGACTCTGGGAATATGGCTTTTTACAGTTTTTCATCAGACACCGCCTGCACATGGGGTGGTAAAACAACAGCATAATAGGAAAAAAAAACTCCTGTACAGTGGAGGATCTCTGATGCTTTGGACTTATTTTTTCTCGAAAACTTAAGAAACTTGTATGAGTTTCTGACATCATGCACTTTTTAAAGTGCTTCATAATCAAGTCTTTTCTTTGTATAGTGATCCAGAACCTATGATCAAATGCTTACAGAAATTGTTAACCTGACATTCAAGAGCCAGCCCATCATAATAAGAGGCTGAACAAATATTTTCTCACGTGTTTTTTTTGTTATATTTTATTATATATATATAGATACATTATGTCTATATCTATCTATATCTTTCTAGATATATAGACAGATATAGATATAAAACATCCTATATACTTATATACCTTATATAATAGCTGAGTCAGTTAGGAACAATTTGGGTAATAGTTGAACTTACCCCGTGTCTTCCAGGTAAGTTCTTGTCATTATCCATACAGAGACAAACACAGTAGGGATTCCTGAGTGAAAAAGATGCACTGCAGGTCAAACCCCTGAGAAGAACTGTCAAACTTTATTTTACTTTGACTTTGCTCTATTTTAATCACAGTTTTTTTTTTTATTGTAACTGATGACGTGCAAGATATGCAGACATATATTTTCTAAATACTTTTATTATAAGTGATTCTTTTACCTTCTTTAAAAAACAAAACATAAGTTTACAGTTTTTCTCAATTGATAAAACACTGTTCCTGAAAAATAGCAAACATTTCCAAAATACTGAACACAATTCATAAAGCATTGCACACATGTGTTAAAAGTGCACTTTTTGTAAAAAAGCTAACATTTTATATATTTTTTTTCTTCTGTAACGGCACATACCATTTTTTTTACTTTTTGTATCGCACTATTTGCCAGCGTGTTTAATTTTATTTTGTCTTGCACTGCTAAAAATGTTTTTGTACCCTGGAGGAACAATGACAAATAAAAATTCCTTCTTCTTCTGCAAATCTGCACCCACTGATCAAAATTAGCACACTGCAATGCATAGTACAAGACATTGCTCTCTCACTGTGTTTTCAGTAAAAAATTATGCCTCCAAAAATGACAAGTAGAACAAAATAATTGAGTCAGAGGGGACCGTTACAGTCCCTGATTGTTAACTACTATAAGCGAAATAATCAGACACTTTTTCAAAAACGCTGCTATGACTATTTGTTTAAATGTGCCATAAATAACCCCTTTTCCAACACTGTGCAACAGTTTTGGGAGAATTGTGTAAGCCATGAATTACATGCACTATTTTGATGACAGAGTTCTGTTTTAGAGTGCAGACAGGAGGAGAATTTGTGATAATAGAATTTTGCGTCATATAAACTAAGAAAAACTGCAATTAATCTTCATAGCGACTGCCAAGGAACACTGTCTGTTAATACCTGCCTAATCCATTCGTCTCAACTATAATTGCTGTTTTGGACATATAGTTGCACATAACGAAATAAGAAGAACAAAGTTTTACTAATATATCAGTTTAAACCAGGTTTTGAAAATCTGTTGATATTCAGTTTGGTTCTGTCAATTTATATTTAATCCCGGAAAATATTCCTTTTTAGATCTCCAAAATCCAAAGCAGGTTTCTACTGAGCTGAATGACCTGCTGAGGGAATTCAGACGTTAGATTCAGGTGTGTTGGAGAAGATGCATCAAAAAGTTGCAGGACTTGGACACCCCTGTCGCACATTAAATGTGGTACTGTTTTAGTTCGCAATTTACACAGTGAAAGGAATCAAATGGATGCAGTGGTTTGGTTTGCCTTTAACCTCAAAATGGTACCTACCCCAGCCGATAAACATGTAAATGATGAAGTGCTGGTTGTCAGAGAAGATGATGACCAGCAGAGTGTGAAGGTAAAGGCCTTCCACCAGTAGCCAGAAGAAGTTGGCCATGATGAAGTAATGGAAAAACACCAAGCTGGCTTTGCATCCCACCTGAGGAGCACATAAACACAGGCAAATTAAAAACCAGCAATTCAACAGACATTTGCATCCCATTCCAACCTTTGACAAAGAAAACATACATAATTGAAAAGGAGGAAGAAATGGATATATTGATTTTAAGTCATTTTTTAAGTCTTCGGTGCATTTGTAATCTGCTCCTTTCGGTCAATGCTTTTTGTAAACACCTTAATGCCACTTTTCCACAGACTGTACTGCCGGCTCGACTCCACTCAGCCTGCTTTGTTTCCAACTCCTTTTTGTAAAAGACCTTAAGTTGCATTAGTCTATTGAAAAGCATCTGTAAAGCGCTATTTTAAAGCCTTTCCAAGAGTGTTTAAATCAGTTTTAGATCTGAACTTTGACTGGGCCACTTTACAGTAAAATATGAACCATAGTAGCTGTGGTTCTCCTACCGGAGGGTCAACCTCCACTCCAGCACCGTATTGAACTCCAGCTGTATTCCAATCAACTTTCATCAGCTTTCCTATCTTTGCTGTATGCCTGGAGCTTGATGCTGTTTCTCTATGTCAGTGATTCGTGGTGGGGAATGGCTTGATTGATGATATGTGGCATTTAGGTGCACATATTCGCCTACCATTGTCAGATGCATTTAGAGACATGCACAAAATATACCAAAACTGAATGTCAAAAAAGTGGAGTCTAAGTACTAATGTGTATTCTTTAGTCAGCTGTTTGTGTACTGTATTTTTATTTAGGAGTATCGGAGTGAAGTGGCTAAATACAGCTGCAAACCCAGCTTTTATGTTTTTATCTGTGAAATATTTAATAAAAATATGATTATCTTGCTCCCCACAGCTATGCATAACTGTTTTTATAATAAAAATGTAAATTATCCCATGAAGGAAGTTGTAGGTCGTCACAGTAAAATTCAGAAGTGTCGACTAACAAAGTACAAATACTTCGTTACCTCACTTTAGTAGAAATGTTGGCTATTTATACTTTACTGGAGTATTTTTTTTTATTTATTTTTTTTTACTTTTTACTTCTACTCCTTACATTTTTTTGCAATTATCTCTACTTTCTCCTACTTATATTTTAAATATAGACTCGTTAGTTTTATTTCATTTAAGCTCATCCTTGTTTTTGGCTGCTGGTATTTAAAAAAGCAAACAGAAAAACATCACAATTAATCGGTTTCATTCAGACAATTAATTTCTTTGTGGTTGGACTCCGTACTGCGGCAACTTGTTGTTCACCACATACCAACATAGATAATTTTTGAAGATGATTTAAGGTTAAATTTGACACTGTTACCATTAGTTATACAGTAAAACCAAGAAACTAAAGTGTAAGGAAGTTGTCTTCCAGAATTGTAGAAGAATGCTCCTTTAATAGGGTACTGCAGTAACCAAAGTTTTAAAGCATCTATCCTTAACATTTTATCCTGCATTACTTTTACTTTTATATTTTTAGCAGTTTTAGAGTTTTAGAAATGGTACTTTTACAATTTTACTTGAGTAAAATGCTTAAGTTGACACTCTCACTTTTGTACTTTTGATACCTCTGGTAAAATCTGAAAGTACATTTTTTTTAAAGCTCAATGCATATTATAACCTTTTAAACTCTTTATAAATTGATTGTTGAACTTACATCCTATGGTTGATCCTTGAAAACCTTGTTATGCTCAAAGACCAACAGGATCCAGATTGATCTACTCAAAATGCTTTTTATTTTGTGGACCTGATTGTTTGCCTGTTTTATAATTAGGTGTGACCAGCAAGGTCAATAAGAGGATAAACCTAATTTTGCACCACAATATATTACAAGCAGTTTGAATTTCAGTGTCCCCAAACAGTGTTGAAGTAGTTGTTAATGAACAACTACAAGACAAACATGATTAAAGCAAATACAATACAGACTTTTAATTATTCAGAGAGACAGAAAAACAGAGCATCCTCCAGTATTAATGAAGGTCATGAAAGGACGCCAGAGTTTTACTATATCTAGTGTAGACCATTATTGAGAGCAAATATCTTTCTATAGTACAGGGAACGTCTAAATTAGTTAATAAAAACAGTCCAATTCCAATATTTAAATCTTTTAACAATTAAATGTAACCCAGAAATGTCTTTATAACATATTGAAATGGAGGTATGTAAATTGTTGTTTGTGCAGATTATAGGCACATTATTATAGTGTAACACCTAATAAATGACTGTTGTGCTGGAGGACTCCACAATTTGTAGCTCTGCCCCCCTTTTTTATGTCAGCCTGCTTCTATATCTTGACTGTACTTAAAAATTCTTAATAACTAATGTATTAAGCCATTATATAACAGTTTATATGTCTTTGCAGATAAGTGCGTGCTATCATGTTGAAGATGACAACATTTAAAATTCTCAATTCGTGTGTATCTTAATTTCCATTGTTACACAAATATCTAATTAGAGCGTATATCCATTAATTGAGCTATAGCTAGTAAGTATCCAATCTTAATAGTCCCAAATTGAGTAAACCGTCACTGAACATCGTTTTGTTCTCCAACTGCACCAGCGCTCCTCCCATCTGCATGTGGCCTTATTTCCTGGGTCAAAGCAGCAGTTATTGACCCGGGTAGAAGTATTCGTGCACTCAGGCTGGACCCCTCACTTTTGCTTCCACCCTCCAGTCTCATTGAGGGCCCAGCAGGGAGGCTGCAGGATAAAGCACCAAACAAGCAACATGCGAGCTCCTGATTTTTGTTCCCTTCACATCTATGCTTTGTTTTATTGCCATGTACTGGGGTCAGCAAGTTCACTATAATACCATGATTTCATTTTAAAAGTATCTAGCAATAAGCAATATTTAGGCATGACAAAACATACAGGAATATAGGTTTTCACAGAAGGCTTATTTACACTGGATCATTACTGGATGCATGCTTGATTAACTGTGTACAATGTTTTCTTTCATATCCGCCCTGTTTGAAAGTGAATTGGAAAAGTGTTTTCAGATAAAAGATACATTTTGAAAGTATGGCTGAAATAATCACATTTATTGCGATCTAAATATCATTGATTAAGTTGGTAATTTAATTAAATAAAAAAAATTACATAGATTCTAAAACATGCTTCCTTAGCTCTGGTCCTCGAGGGCCAGAGTCCTGCACCCTTTAGATGCATCTCTGCTTCAACATACCTGATTCAAAAAATCAGAAGAGTAGCAAAACTCTGGAGAAGTATACTTAATGCTGAGGAGGTGATCCAATAATCTGTTCCAGTTGTGGAAGCAGAGACGTAATTAATATGTGCAGGACACCAGAAGTTTGCTGTGTTTGAGAACGGCCACTGCGTCCTCCGAAGTACCCAGGCTACCTGGACTGGATCCTTTAAAGCCTGTGAAAATAAGGAGGCCAGAAGAGTTCGGCCTTCTCCAGCAGTCACCGCCCCTCACTCAGCGTACGCTCTGTCACCTAGCAACCATGACAGCTTACTCACAAAGCAGGCAAAGAATGGATGCTGAGGATGCAGCCGCCGGATTCGAACACAGCATTTGAGGGCCGTAACTTAGAAAGCCTAATCTAGAACATGCTATGTTCTGAAAGAACAACTTCCTTACGGCAGAAATTGAAACAAAAATCATAACCTGGTGGCAAAATGAACACATAATGGAAGAAATTTATTATAAACAAAAAACAAAGACATGGATTATATTCAAAAATGACTTTCCGTATATGTTCAGATTTATATGTAGAACACACTTTACAACAATCAGCAGAATGCCAATCAAACACAGAATATTGTGCTATGCATTGAATACTAGGGTCAGCGTTTTTCATAGCAGAATCTTCTATGGAAGCCGGTTTACCTTCAGTTCCTGTCTGACATTTGCTAACAGCTGTTCTCATATTGCTTTGGCATGAAGAGCTTAAAAAAAGCTAAGCTCAGTATTTATTTTTTCTGGCATGCCCCTTCAAAAAGAGCAATTCCCTCTGAATGAAAGTGATGACGAGACCCTTATTTTGGAAGTTTAATGCCACATTCCTCTCTTCAACTTTTGTATCATGATGGTCCAAGACATTTCATTAGATCAGAGGCAGTGATGGTAATCATTCTGATATAGTTTGTTTTGTTTCAAGTGTGTAACTTTTCCAGATTTACACTATTCCCTTAAACAATGGTAATCCTTTATTTATATCTACTGTAAATGTTTCACTGAAATAACCCTGAATTATAGAATGACTCATGCTTCCCTAGCTGAGGAGGTGGAGAAGTTGTGACCTCACCAGAGATGGCTGGTTGGAGCACTGCGAGCTTCGATTGAAGAGGATGGCATCTTTGACCAGCACGGCCACAGCTCTCAAGATGAAGGAGATGAAGAGGTTGAGATGGATGTAGTTCCTGGTGCAGTGGAGCCTCCTGTTAAAATGTGCATGACAACAAAATACGTTCAATATAGAATAACTTGTTCAATAATGATCCAAAGGTTTTCCTTTGATGTTAGCACTTATTTTTTTTATGCAGAATCTAATGATCTACAGAATGTTTATCATATGTCCAGAAATTCAATGTAGTTTTCAATGAAATTTATTTATATAGCACAATTCTCAACACATGTCATCTCAAGGCACTTTAAGTACAATACTGACAATACTGTCAGACTGGTTAGGATAACAAGTGGATTGCATCCATTCATTGACGTGAAAGACATCTTGCAAGTCAATTTTTTAAATTATTTTCCTTTAAGGTTAATTATTTTCCCTTAATCATAAAAATATTGTCTTAAAAAATGAAATGGAAAATTTTAAATGTTTTTAATGGTAATTTTTTTTGTTTTTGGTTTAAAAACATAATTAAGTTTGACCAGCAGAAATAAACACTTTCCCCTTATTCTGACAATTTGAGAAAGCTGTGAAATGCAAATGTGATCTATAAGTCAGTGAGTCAGAGCTTGCTCATTTAAAATCCAATTAAACTCACTGGGAGCTTCTCCTCAGGCTGTATTGATCTGCCAATTATGGAAGGACAAATAAATTGCCGGAGACTTCAGTGCAGAGTTTGAAATTGAAAATTCTTTTAATCTTAAAATGAAGTTTTAGTTTTTTGCAGCATTTACAAGAAATGTTTCAAAGGATTGTTTTTAAAGTCATTTCTTCATCGCCAACTGTAACCAATTTAGAGTGAACAGAAAACAGAAGGTGATGTTTAAAAAAGCAGCATGCTGACAAAGAACTTAGAGAGCAAAGACAATGGCAAAGGGCAAATTATTAGCCAAAGGTGTTTTGAAGGAGATAATTAGAATGGCTCGAAATTATTCAGAGGTCTCGATTATCAATTTGCAGGGTTGCTTGCTTGGGTTAATATTTATACCATCTTTCTTAGGGGCAACTTTTCTGGGAAAAATTTTTATTTTTAAACTTAGGTTTGAAAAACAATGTTAAGCTCACACACTTAAAAACTGTCGATTCCTTTCCAGATAAACAATTTGAAAAGAAGCCTATTTAGAGGATCCATTCGGCAAATAGTTAGTAGTTAGGGGCTAAATTATAGCTTTATTGGCAAAGCTAGTAGTTGACGTAGCCTTTATGAAAACAAACAAACATTGTGATGATTCACTTCACAAAACACGATAAAACTTTTATGATCCTCATTCCTAATACTTGGCTTTATCAAGCTGACCAAGTTCAGATTTCGCCTTAAACTGTGCCAAAGCAAAGGCTCATCTTTTAACTGGTACCAAACAATCAAAGCACGTTCCTCCCGTTTTAGCAGTAATTTATATTGCTCAGAATTTGTATTGATTTAAAAATTTTGTTGCTTGTTAAAAAAAATTAAGGGGCGAAGACATGATTGCATCACAGCTAGGGAGCAAATTACCTTCACATATTAGGAAGATTGACTCAGCTTCTGCTTTTAATCCTCTGAATCCCCAATGGCTTTTAACCCTGTCTAGGACATTGGTTTTGGTGGCTTAATTCTTTGTAATTATTTATCTTTCCCCCATTTTTTCTACTTCATTTGATGTCTTTTCTTTTATTCTGCATTATTTGTTGTTTCAACCTCTAACTTTATACTCTCTCTGCCTTTTCTCGTCATAGTAGCTTCCTCTGGTTTGTTCTTCTTAATGGCATTATTCTGAGGAGAAATATTAGTTGGGCTGCTTCCATCAACACCTTCAATTATAGATGATAGTCGGGCCTGTTTTTCAGGATTTAGTCCTATTTCTTTAGTAGACATGGGCTTACCATTACAGCAACTAACTGTAGGTGCTCTCTTCATCTCTTTGACATGAAAACTGTCTTAGAGCTAATCTCCTTAGGTGTTTCTTTCCCATACAGAGCCACCGATAGAGCTAATTTATTGTTATCCACTCTTACATACAGTAGAAAGCATTTATAGGTCACAGCTTCTACTGTATGGTCCTCTTGCGTCTGTGTCTATCTCTTTGAATGCCAGTTGAACTCTTGCAGGAGGTTTTAATATGATTATATGTGGTCCCTGGTTAAATCCCATCAAAATAGGGCTTAGCGCTTGCTATGGAGTCTACAACAAAATGCAAACAAATGTCCACCGTCTCTACATGCTCTTCCAGTAGGAGCTTGCCCTGCTAGTTAACAACTCTATCCAATCAGTTGGTTTTCCTTAGAAACTTTTTACCAGCCCGACTGTTTGATCTTCTAGAATTTTTAAAAGACGATGTGTAAACTATGCATTTACACAGTCAGCAATCCTTTGCCATAATTTTTTTCTCTTTTATTGACTTTTCATTGAGACTTGTTTTTCCACCATGTTGTTATTTCTGTAAGATGAGTTTTTGTTTCTCGCAGGAGGAACATGGTGCTCTCCTTTCTGTGCTTATGATTCTGATTGGTCTGCTAGCTTGAACCCGCCCCTTCATATGTGCACATTCAGAGATCATGATCGCTGCCCCTGATTAGTGTTGTTGTGAACTGGTTAAAGTGGATAAGGTGAGAGCAATTCTACTAAGTTGAGCTTGCTCATAGTATGGGTTTCTTCTCCGTGTTTGGTTATCATCATTCCAGCATTAACCTATCTGTCAGCGTTTGGTCAGATTTTCCAGTTGTTGCCTCTAGCCTATTTATTTGTGTTTCTTTGGTAATTCATTGCTTCTGATTTCCTATTAGAACAACTTTTTGTAGGTTTTTGATATCAAAAAGTTTTGGTTAAAATTGTTTTTATATCATCTGCCCACCTTTTGGTTTCCCTCTCTGCAGTTGTTTAATTCACCTTGCTTTTGCAATAATATCATTTTTGTTTATCCATTTTTCCCTTTATAGTTTTACTATTCAATATCTACATGCTACCCTTAGGTCACATTATAGCAGACAACAAAATGAGTTACCATAACTATGCAGACGACACACATGGGCAGACCAATATTTGGATGGACAGAAATCCTATTTATCCTGATTAAAACAAACTAGATAATAAGCTTCAGACAAGAGGAGGAAACACCCAGAGTTAGCTTACAGCTTCAGCTACTACAGCTAGAAACCACTGATTATGGCTGACATCTTTGTTTCATGATGGACTCACACCTGAACCTTCAGAGGCTCATAAAGGCAGCCTTTTTTCACCTGAAATAATTTCCAGGATTAAATGACCAATGTCCAAGCAGGATCTAGAAAAATTCATTCATGCATTTATCTTTAGTAGAAGTGATCACAGCAACAGTGTCTTCATAGTTTTGTCTAAAAAGGTCCACCAGACAGCTGCAGCTGATCCAAAATAAGCTGCTTGTGTTCTCACTATTACTAGAACATAGAGCACATCAGCTCTCTGGATTATAGAAATGGATCTAAGGTTTATCTGCAAACATATTAAAGCATGGTCTTACCGGAACAGACAGAGGATGGCGCTCCCTGTGGTCAGGGCGATCAGAGACAAACTGTGGCCCAGTGTGTACAATGTCTGAACAACAACGTAGAAGCCCAGCTACAAAAAAAAAAGATTAAGAATAATTATTATTATTAATATTAGTTTAATAGTTAGTGCACCTGTTGAAAAAAAAGTGTAGAATCTTGTGAAGCTTTGATGTTAAAGATATATTTCAAAACCATTTTGCTAAAATGTAAACAACAAGAAAAACTTAGAAGTACAGGTTATTATACAAATACTAGTCCCACAAAAGAGTTAATAGAGAAGGCATTCAAATAAATGTAATCTCTGTTTTAATATTTCTCACTGAAAAAAATCTCCAGTACATTTAACCAAAATGTAGATTTTATCTCAATCACTTTGTTTCTCCAGAGGTACACCAAAATAAAAAAAAAGCTTCTATTATCCATGATCATGAATAAAAAAAATGCTGAGTTCTTCCAAACTTCACTTGGAAAAAAATAATAATAATTTTGGTAATTTGCTTTAAATTAGATTATTTAAGCTTTAGATAGAGAAAGAAAAAACTATATTAGATGTCAGCATTTTTGGTGGCTCATGTCAAATTATGTCAGATCTATTTAACCAATAATGAATTTGTCTCCCTTCTATAAAAACCACTAACCAGCAGAAAGAGTTTAGATACAAGCAGCATTTGGAGCTTAATTTTATTAGATCACTGCTGCCTGTTTTAGCTATTGCCCTGGCTCTATTGAACTAGCCTGCATACAGCCCAGTGATTTTAGCTGAAATTAACAGAGAGAAGACTAGGGCACAGTGACATGAAGCAGGAGCGCACGGGATTCAAAGAGAGAAAGTGAACAAGAGAGAACAGCACAATAGGCAATTCAGCTGTGCCATTTGTGACCCAATACGAGCTAAACAAGCGACCAGGAGAAAGCTGCGGTTATACAACAAACGAGCTGAAAACAGGAGCAGAGTGGAGAGCATAAGGTGGATTTCACGGCTGAGCTGTGGTACATATGAGGAGGAAGACGCCAAAATAAGGTCATGAGTAGAAAGATCTGTCAGAACAACATAAACTTGATCACAATAATTGTATATGTTGAAAAAACTGTTGCTGACTTGTTGAGACAAAATACTTCTTTATATCAAAAAAGCAAACATTTTTAGCTCCTACATGATAAATGATAATAGTAATAATTGAACTTTATTGATTCAACACTGGAGAGATCAATAGATCTGCAATTGTACGGCACCTGGGGAGTAGTGTGTGTCACCGTTAGGTTGAGGTTTTGAGTACGCAAATGCAGAAGTGAGGAGGCAGTTATTTCATTAAATCTCCAAAGACTCACCTCTGAGGCAAAATTCCAAACACTAAAGTACAAAATACAAGGAACCAAAAACCAGACAACTTCAGGGGAAAACTCATGTGGTGAGCCCGGAAAAGAAGAGGAACCAGCACTGGGGAACTGCACAAGGAGAATATCTATGGGAGAATAAAACAAAAACGTCCAAAACACAAAGCAACCCACTCAAGGCGGGTGGAGGGAGAACCAGGAAGGTGGAAAAGAAGCAAAAATCAAAAACACCCAAACAGAAAACAAATCACCAAAGGTGGGCGAGGGCAAGCAAAGTTTCTGGAGGCCAGCCGGGAGGCCGGAGACGAGGCAGAGTCCCTGGAGGCGGGCCTTGAGGCTGGTGGCAATGGTGGAGGGCGTCTGGAGGATGGTGACGAAGGAGGGCCTCTGGAGGATGACTGTGAGGAGGCCGTCTCTGCAGCAGGAACCTTGAAGGACGCTGTCTCTGCAGCAGGAACCTTGGAGGATGGTGTCTCTGCAACAGGAACCTAGGAGGACGGCGTCTCTACAGCTGGAACCTTGGAGGATGGCGTCTCTGCAGCTGGAACCTTGGAGGACGGCGTCTCTGCAGCAGGAACCTTGGAGGACGTCTTCTCTGCAGCAGGAACCTAGGAGGACGGCGTCTCTGCAGAAGGAACCTTGGAGGACGCCGTCTCTGCTGCAGGAACCTTGGAGGACGGCATCTCTGCAACAGGAACTTTGGGCCTTCTTAGGGCCTTGAAGGTTTCACATTCCTGGACATCTCATAGTTCACAGTTTCCCCATTAGATCCGTCCTGGGATTCGGGGGTCTCTGGATGGCACATGTTCTGCTAAGGGGTCTTTGGGCTACTGGTGGGCTCTGGCTCAAAGACTGGCTCACTAGTAGGCTCTGGCTCCGGGACTGGCCGGCTAGTGGGCTCTGGCTCCGGGAATGGCCCACTTGTGGGCTCTGGCCCTGGGACTGGCCCGCTGGTGGGCTCTGGCTTGGGATGTGGCCTGCTAAAGGGCTCTAGCTCTGGATCTGGGCAACTAAAGTTGGATCTGGGCTGCAAAAGGGCTCTAGGACTAAGGGAACTAACCCGCTAAGGTGCACTGACTCAGGAACTGCTGACTCACAGGTAGCTGATGGAGGTGGCAGGAAAGGGAAAAGGTCTTCCTTTTCCCCATAAAAGAAATCCCACAAATGAGACTCCTCGAGATGTGGAGCTCTGACTGCAGCGGGTGTAAGTCTTCCAACCCTTGAAGCTAGCTGTTGGTCAAGGAGGTGATGACTGAAATCATAGGGAAACTGACCTGGTGAGGAGGGGAACTAAAGCTGGTGGCTTCAGATTGACCGACTGACAAGGAAGTAGTGGCGTGAACAGAGGATTCTAGAAAAGGGCTAGGGAAAAGAAGA
>NW_015150889.1:167528-186877 GCF_000732505.1 Cyprinodon variegatus
GAAACTAAAAAGTGCGCACCAACACACCGTGGCTGCCATCTGCGGCGCCAGCTCCACTAAGATATTGCAGCAATTAAAAAAACAAAAGCTTTCAATTACATTAATTTATGCATCTGAAATGTTTTTTCTACATATCTCTGCAAGCACTTTCATTATGAGGGTTTTGCAAAAAAGTCCAGACTCCAGGGATTACCCAAAAGTTAGCTATCAAACAACAAAATTATTACAATTTCAACATTATAGGTTCAAATACATGAAGAATACATGCTCACTTCCAGGAGATGATTATGCGTTTTTATTTGACTTTTACTTATTGCTGTGACAGAAGGTAGACTGCCGATGGAGCGATAAGATTCCTTAACCGCCTGACAAAGATGGAAATAATCTCTTGACATCTCTCATGGTCCTAAAGGCATGTCAGTGTCAGACTTTTTTCAGAGCAGCTGTCAATCCTCTTGACAGGAAGCAACCTGATTCTGCTCACTGTCTAAAGAGATAAGATATTTAACATTACACTTCTACTACAGCTTACGTAAGTCACCAAGTATTAAATATCTTCTATTCATCTAGCCGGTGTATACATAGGACAATTTAATATTTTTTTTATTCGTTTTAGCAGGAAATAATTTCCATTTTTTTTCTGCCCATGTGTTATTAATATTTCCCAGCATGAAAAAGACAGCTGTACACACTCACTCCTAAAGCCAATTAACCCTAACAAGCATGAATTAGCACTGTGGGAAGAGACCAGGGGACTTGGAGAAAGGACAGTTCCAGAACATCCCACTGTGCAGCATTGTGTGCCAACTTTAAACTCTTAAAAAAAAGAGAAAATATCAGAAATGTGTAGCATTAAGCTGTGTAGTGTAAAAAACTCTCTGACTGTTTCTCAGGTCTTTGAAGAAATTTCCTTTATCAGGATATTCATTAGAATTGCTTAGAAATATCCAAATTGACATGGAAATTCTTAAAATTACCCAAACATATTATTTATTCATTCATTCATTATTCAGATTAATTTATTAGCTATATGCTTGTGTGATGCTCTAATAGAGGGAGCATGCAAGTTGCACGTTAAATATGGACGAACTACACATAGAATAAGACAGAGATAAAAAAAAAACAAAAAAAAAACTAAGTATGTAGTATTTGATTCTTTTATTGGGTTGCTGTAATTGTTGTTCATCACAAAGACAATATCTAATTTGCACTTTTTTACCATCAAGTCTCCTGCTGATGGATTTGGTAGGGGAAAAGGCCAATTACATCATCATCCTCATCATCATCATCTTCATCATCATCCATCCATCTCACATATTCTACATATGAAGCCTCATCAGTGTACATACATATATTTTCATTTAAATTGTGTATTTATGATTTTTAAATCCCAGAAAGAAATGAAAACTATCAAAAATGTAATAGATTCATTTATCTAATAGATTTATTTTGTCACAAAGTGATTTGTAAGCATAAATAATAGCTATACACATCTCAGGTCCTAAATGCTTGTCTTTTTCAGACCAGGAAACAGTACTGAGCTGTCAGTGGGAAATTAGAAAAATAAACATACGACAACAAGCTGTCTCATTTTACTGTTTTTCTATTTGTCTTTGAATGGAACTCTATTACCGCACGTTTTTCAATGAATATTTTTTAGCTATTGTGCTATAACCAAAATGTGTCAAAAAAAAAAAACATTCTGTGACTCTTGTATACATTTGTCTTGAGACACTTCACAGCAAAGACTGTCCAATTTTCTCTGCTAGATGCCAATTATTGTTTGGGAAGTTCAGTGTGACTGGTTCGGAGTCAGCATGGAAGCTGAACCAACCAAGACACAGAGCATAAACAGGCTGGAAGATAGACAAGCAGAGTGATGGTTCAGAAAAACGTAGGGGTCATAATTGAAGCATGGCTTTAAAAGCAGAGGAGAGCAACTACTGTAACACCTCAACAGGAGCCAAACAACCTTCAAATCAGAAATTGTACTGCCATTTTGTAATGATTGTGAAAAGTGAAAAAAAAAAGAATAACAGAAAAATTTTAAGTTGCCTGTCACATACAACTTTCCCACAAGTGCAGTAAATAGGAGGAAACAAATCAATATTAAAAAAAGGCAGTATTTTACTTTGTTTTTATAAATATATAAAAATAAAAGAGAATAGGCACACAAAAGGGGCTTCTTTCTTAGTTAAAACTGCAGTCCAAAGTAGACTAAAGGAGGGACAAAGGGGCACTCAAAAATTCCCTGTGTAAACTTCAATTATAAACAATTCAGCAGATGGCGGTTTGCACAAAAACAGGTTTAATATGATAAAATAGCAGATTGCACTTGGTTGTGGCAATACTTCAACCATGATGTCAGTTTGTATTACTCTTCTGGATTGGAGATGATAAATACCGCCTGTAACAGAGATATAAACCCAACCAGGGAGAGATGACCAAGCATGGCCAGCTGTGCTCTGAGGATTATTTTTGGAAAACTGCTATAAACAAGACACATCTGAATTGACTGAAGAAATCTTGTCAGAGGTTCTGATATCGTCCAGATGGAGGAGAACCTTGTAGGGCGATGCTATTGCCATGTTTCACCCTATTTAATGTAAAAAAGCTCAAAAAGTTAAGAAACTGGGATAAACATAATCAAAAAAGGAAAAAACTCCATTTGCAACAAGTTCTGTTCATCGATAAAGGATATTAGAACTTTGAAGATGCACTGTATTATTAGCAATTCATTGTTATATCATGTGAAATTTTTGGTTTTCTTTTATTTGTAACGTAACATTTTGTGTTGTTTAAATATGTAAGTTAAGAAATGTAAATCTAGGTGTTTAAACAGATGTCATAAATAGTTTTACGGATATACAGTAGCCGCCATTCAAAATGGCCCTTCCCAGTCAAACGGCAGCTGAATGGCAGCCCACTTCCCTGCAACTCCCAGCAAAATCCCCACCGACTTCAAGCCACTGTAGTGAACACCTCCTTCTTCTGTGCGTGCATATTTTTTTATTCTGACTCCACCCTTTCACTGAATTACAGGGTCTGACCAAGAGAAAGTGCTTCTCTTTAGATCTTAATGTCCACAAATCATAGCAGAAAGAATATTTTAGAACAAATATTGATGCCTAAAAAGTAATTGTAGGGGACCGGCCAAGGGACAGCCAGGGGCCCATCAAGGAAATTGGGGAAATTTGGAATGGTGACTACTGTACACTATTATAAAGTATGATAATAGTATGTCCATATCAGGGGTCACCAATCATTTCAAGGCTGAGGGCTACTTCATGGCTATTGAATCATAGGAAGGGCTAACAATACTGACCTATGAACAAGACGGGTCAGCGTTCACCTAAACTTCAACCAAATTAAACACATTTTTATTGTTAACTTTTAATTTCTAATTTTCCTTTAAACATTATAATTTTAAAATCTCTATAAATGCTAAAATGCCCTATATGATTACTAAGATGAAATGCTCTATAAATTATTTAAAAGAACAGTCACAGAATAAAATAAAATTTCAAACTTAGCCCACTGCTTAGTTGCTGTTTTCAAAAGGCGTTGAGGGCACCCCATATGATCCTTGAGGGCCCCTTGGTGCCCGCGGGCGCCGCGTTGGTGACCCCGGTCTATATTATATATGCTGGAACACTTTCACACACTTTTGAAGCTTTATTTTAATAGCACACATTTTTTGTTTTTAATTAAACAAAATAATAAAGCATAGACTTTAAGTTAAAGGAGTAAATACACTTTGAAATAATTGCTTCACTGTAGTATCTAAGGTTACAAACCAGGTAGTTTCTTCCAGTCTTAAAAACATTCATTACATCCCTGCTGCTTTGCTGTGTTACCCTGCTGGGGCCAACAGTTGCAAATGTGCATTAAAAGAGGAAACAAGCTGTGTCATCATATGATGCAAATTCCAAAACACACAAGCACAATAAAACAAATGCAACAGTAAAATGCTGTAGAAAAATAAAATGGTGCAATCACTGAAATGGAAGTAAAAATCCAACATCAACGAAACAAACAAACATTAAAAAAAACAGCATGCAAGAAAAAAAAAATGGCATTCAGCCACCGCACATATATCAGCAGAAACATCCAGTTCCTGACTGCTGTCTGTGTTGTCAGTCACTGTTTACATGTCGGGTTCCCCTTTCACATCATGAAAGAGTACAAGATTGCAAAAGTGCTTTTTAATCAGATGCTAAATTCATATCTTAACATTTGATTAGTCAGTGGAAGGATATTTTTCAATACTGAAAATATTGATTCATTTAAGGAGAAAATTATGTGCCATACTTTAAAATGCAATCACATTTTCAGCCTCCCATCTTTATCTTCATAAAGCCATGTTTGGTGAAATGTTCTGGAAGTATCCCAGACATCCTCCTACCTGACAGCATTTCTAAACACATTCTGCAGCTTGATACCTCAAGCTGGGTTTGGTTAAGTTTAGTTTATCTTAGGATCCCCATGAGACCCTATGATAGTATAAAATATTCTTCCTGGGCTCCACACCACAAGCATCACTGTAAATTCACAGTATTATAAGCATAAGCACATATTAGGATAGGGTAATAGAAGATGTAGGGTCTATCCTGGAGCCTTCCTTTGGAATGCACTTGGAAAAATCTCCAGAGGAGATTACTTTATCAGGCTAATTGCCTGAGAATTTTTATTTCACTTTTTATTGAACTGTGTTTAAATAAAAGCTTATTTCATTGTAAATGCATTGAGCTTGATCAAAATGCTCCAGAGAGAGTTCAAATGGAAATTAAGAGAGAAAAATTATTCTCTTTATGCTTCTCACATGTAATCCCTAATTGGATAAACAAATGCCGCCATTAACAATGTTTTCTTTGCATAGATAATACACTTTACTATTTTGTGTTTACCCTTGCATCTTTATTTTACAAAATAACAGCTATTGCCACATCTGCAACTCTCTTCTTCTCTTCATTCAAAAGTTTTCACATCTGGTTAAGAGCTTACAAGTTAAGCTGTGTTTCTTCCCCGGATAAAGCACAGTGTATCTGCTGGAGATTTCACCCCATTAAAAAGGAGTTTTATAATATGTTGTCATTAGATACCAAAAAAAGTCTTGTGAGAGGAAATAATGCTAGAATACTTATATATATGTTGTAGATACTTCCATGTGATGTACTAAACTGCCAGTGGATATATAGAAGCAAGCAGTTTGCCCTCAACACACCAAAAGCACCAAAAGTGGAATTCGAAAGACGTCAGTGTTGCAAAATGGCCAAAGACAGGACTGGGGATGTTAAAGAAAAAGAAAAACAGCACTTTTAGCACCAGAGAATGTTGCAGACTGGAGATCAGGGGGTATCGGAGCTCGTGTTATGAAGGAACAAAGTTGGTAGCTCTTTTAAACCAAAATCCCATGGCATCGGACCTACAGGATGTGCAGAAAAAACTTGTCTGCATTGTCCTATAGCCATCTTAGAATGGAATGGAATGAAAAACAACCCATAAGATGAACTTATATTCATAAATAAAAAAGTGAGTTTAAATCTATTTTGAAATAGTGCCATTTATAATAAACTTGAGTGATTTGACTCGAGAGTATTCCAAAAAAGTTAAGAAAACAATCCACTGATGTTTGTTTCCAAGTTAAGACATTTCACTTCCAATCCATTAAGCTTTTTCAATTTAACTTTTTAACTTTTTTGGAATGACTATGAACTGAGAATCTTCACCAGCAGACTGGGGAGTATCTTCACCTGCATACAAGTTTCAAGACTATCCAGACTGAAAACCAACTACACTGAGTTAATTGAAATTAGACAAATATAATGCTTCATTGAACATCTGTTGCATCTAGAGGCACATAGCATACAAATTTAAAAAAGCTGGACACTCACTCAGATTAAGTAGTAAAAGTGATGCAGACCCTGACAGTATTTCCCAAAAGTTTAAAGCTGTTACTGTACTACCAGATATTTTCTTTAATCCACCCACACATCCATGTAGTTCTGCAGAGAGTGGGAGAAAGATGGATGCTAAAAAAAATACAAAGATGAACAAAACAATTAAGACTGTAGAACAATCTTTAAGGAGATTAATTAAGTGAAGAGGACAACAAATCTGTAACCACTTATGAGCCCACGCACACTAGAAATGTAAACCAAACCACAGAAGAACCAAATAAGGAAACTTCTTTTAACCCCAGGCAATGGTAATCACATCTTCTACTGTGTTTTTTAAGTTGAATTCATTCAAATGTAGTTTTTAGCTGTTTTTAATCTAGTGTTGCACATAAAGTGAAGCAATAGCAGTCTTTGAGTGTCCTACAACCTTAAGATTCCTGTCTCTGGTCAAACCCACTTAATAATCGGTGCATTATGTCCTCAAGGTCCAGTCAGTTTAGATGGGACTGTATATGTTCTAAATGGTTGTAGCATTGTCTCTTTCTTTTAGAAATTCAAACTGAGCTCTGAATCTCATGATGTCGACAATGCGTTCTGATTTTGGGGAAATACCTAAAGTACATCTACATGAAGGCATAAACCTCCTGACTCCAAATTATTCTCCCCAATACCATTAATGTTGCATAACCATAGCAAATAGGAAGCAATATGCATCTTCTCATCTTGGATATTTGGTATCCAGTCCAGGGACTTTGTAGAGTGGCTTGAGGCAGAGAGTTCAGGAATGTCACCAGAAACATGGATTATTTAATGATGGAGAAAAAGGCTTCTTCTCAGCCACAGCTGGACCTTAATTTATAGATTAAAGTGAGTAGTACAGCCCAGATGACCTTGACATCCTTGGAAATATGAGAGAAGTACTTTGATAAAGTAGGTTGACATTGACTCCCTCAAGGACCTCAATGCCATTAGGTTGAATATGTGACCCACTATGACCCATAATGGTAACTATGGAGATGTCTCTGATGGTGGCTCCAGAGGTCAAGATAGTTGAGACAAGGGAGAAGAAGACCTCCAAGATGACAAGGTTTAATATTTAAAAGTCCGAGTCAGAAACAAAGTAATTTACCTCAGTTCCAGGAGATGAATCACAGGTCAGAACAAGAAAGAATAGAGTTCAGGAAAGCAATTTGAAGGTCATCATTGGGAAATCTCTGGTGTTGATGTGCTAGAGCCTAACTCCATCACCGGCACACATGTTAGGATCATCACTAATGAATGCTGTGGTTGTAGAAAGGTGGATTTGCAGGACTTATTAACAGATAACTCAGCAGGGAAAAACATTTGATAGCATAGTGGTCAACTGCATTTAAAATGACATCATTTTTGCCACAGCCTTTTCACTCTCTCTTCTACAGAAAAGTTAAAGATCATGTAGGGTTAAGGATGAATACCATGTTAATGAAATGTCTAAAGCATTAAATGCATCTTCTGTTTAAAACTTTATCTTAGAATATATAGACTATACTGTTTCCTCTAACAAGCTGTTGCTAACAACTGCAGAAAAGAAAACAAAGTTTCTTTTTTGCATACAACAATACATTTGAGGAACTTCTCCCAATTGTTGATTAAAAATTGACAAAGATCTATAATATTAGACTAGGTCTGTCTTGCCAATCAGTATCCAACAGTATGAAATAAAACAACTTAAGAACAATTTGATGCATTAGCGACAGCAAATGGTTTTATTTATTGATGTTAAAACCCAACTGACACCGCAAGCGTGAACAATCACATATTGCTCACATGTATCACACTACGGTCGGGTATATTGACCTTTTAACGATCCGGTTTCCTACCACTAACCGGTGTTAATTAACAACTAACCCTGCAGGGTATGTCGATTTGAGACCACTAATGGTCTGGATGATGTTACAGCTTCCTGTCACAATTACAGTCTGGCTCCATTTGAGCTGAGGTGGGAATGTCTTTTCTTTTATTCAAGGGTAAAACATCCCCAGAAAAAGAATGTTACCTTCTCCTGGCTTGTGTCAATCCCACAGACGCTGGTTATGTTTGGGAAAACATCCGACCAGCCGGCAACTGTGCAGTTCCTGCTGATGTTACCTAGGGAGGAAAAGATTGAGAAAATTTCAATGAGTCACTGTAAAAAGAAAAAAAAAAACACACACAAAAAACACAAAAATTACTTTCCCTCTGACTATATGTTTATACCAGAAAAGGTGCCATATATTTATAATGTGTATGAAGTTACACAAGGCTAATGCCTAAACAGACATCCACTGATATTAGAAAAAAAAGACAATGGTATGAGTACTTTAAAGGATTAGATTTTGTTTGCAATTTTTGAGAATTCAGTGCAAAAATATACAAAAAAAAGCATTGTAACATTTTGCAAGAAAATGGAAATATGCTGCATAAAATCTGCATAGAAGGTAAAATGGTTTTGTCATAGAAACACCTTAAGAAATTTATCATACTCTGGACATTTAATTATTTTGCTAAAAGACAATACAACAATATGATTTCATCATCCTGTCAACAATGAGTGGTGAGGTTGCTTGAGGACCCAAATGCAAAAACAAAAACCAAAAAACAACAAACAAACAAACAAAAAACGATGCAGGAAACAAAAAGTGGGCAGAGTCTCTGGAGGACGGCCCTGTGACCAGAGGGGAGGCAGAGTCTCCGGAGGACAGCCGTGAGGCTGGTGACGAAGGAGGACTTCCGGAGGATGGCCGTGAGGGGCCTTGGAGGTGTGGAGCCCCTGCTGAGGGGCCTTGGAGGTTTCACCACCTTGGAGCTCTTAAGAGTTCTCAGTCTTGCCTTTTGGTCCTTCTTGGGGTTTAGGGATCTCTGGATGGCACAGAGCTTGCTCATAGAGAGGATCTAACTGTGGTGGATCACTATAGGGTCCTGACTGGGCAGTGGAGACGCTAACAGGTTCTGACTGGAGTGTGGAGATGCTAACAGGTTCTGACTGGAGTCTGGAGATGCTAACAGGTTCTGACTGGAGTGTGGAGACGCTAACGGGTTCTGACTTGAGTGTGGAGATGCTAACGGGTTCTGACTAGGGTGTGGAGATGCTAAGGGGTTCTGACTGGGGTGTGGAGACGCTAACGGGTTCAGATGGTGGAGCTAGGACAATGGGTGGAGCTCGCTGTGTGGCTAGGACACTGGGGGAAGCTAACTGAGGAAAAGGAAGGACTGGTTCAGTAATGGGTTCTGGCTCGGGGACTGGCCCTCTAATGAGCTCTGGACAGCTAATAGGCTCTAGTTCGGGGACTAGCATGCTAGGGGGCTCTGGCTCGGAAACTGGCCCGCTAAAGAGCTCTGGGACTGGCCCACTAAAGGGCTCTGGTCGGCTAAAGGACTCTGGCATGGGGACTGGCCTACAGAGGGGCCCTGGAAAAGCTGGCTGGCTGGATGCTGCTGGAGAGGGTAGGAAAGGGAAAAGGTATTCAATTCTCCATAAAAGAAATCCTATAATTGAGACTCCTCGAGATGAGGAGCTCTGGCTGCTGGTGGTGTGGACATGAGGACTGATTTTAGTCTTTTTGCACTTGGGGCAAGCTGCTAGTCCAGGAGGTGACTGAGATTAATGAAGCAGAGATGAATGAAGCAGAGATGAGTTCTGATTGATTTAATTGGGTAACTGAGGCCGACATCCAAAATATACAAAGTATAAAGAACCAAAAACCTTCAAGGGTAAAACTTATGTGGGGAGCCAGAGAAGAGGAAATAACAATCAACACAACAAACCAGCACTGAGTGACTGCAGAGGTGGAGTATTTAAGGGGAACAGAACAAAGAATGGACTAATGAGCTGAATAAGGAGCAGGTGTGAATGGAACTGACAAGAAGGAAACAAGCACATGGAGAGTAACTAAACAACAGAGAGTAACTAAAGACTGATATAATGGAAAATAAACCAAAGAAGAAAACAGAACAACTGATAAAAGAAAATTAAAAACTCAGAGTCACAAAGGGGGAGAAACATAACGCATCCAGAGTCGGGAAATGGAGTCAATCTAATTACATCAATTCATTTGGAATTTTTCTTCAATTTCTTTTTCAAAAAAGCCTTTTACTGCCTGTTCTTCTCAGTGTGATTAACTTATACAACTGCTACACTCAGATTGAATGAACTCACTGTCACCTCTTATCTGAGTAGCCCTGACATTTAGCATAAAAGACACAAGTTTGGTTAAAAATACAAAGTTCTTTCTGCCACAGGGCTGATATGTAAAGTTCCAGCACTATCTGGGGCTCTGTTATTCCATCATACACATGAGATATTTCATCAAAGCACTCACTGTAACATAAGGAGTCACACACATCAAGAGGAAAAGGTCTTCCATGAAGTCAGGCATTCTACTAAGAATTTGTAACGAAACACAGACCTTACTGCATGACATTTACAAGCTGAGTGTAATACAGCCTGTAGTATGAAACTACACAACACTGATGGATGTTAAAGCACAAGATTTTGCTTCATACACCACATTATATTTGTGAACATGGCAGGATGCATTGCATCACAAGACAGCTGAGATACATGAAAGAAAATCTTTTCCTTTGCAAACATTTCACTTTTTCAGTGAATTGGGAAGCCAGGACTCAATATAAATTGCATTTAGCTCTCCCTTATATTTTCCTCCATTCATTCTACCTTAAATATATAGTAAAAAAAAGAAATTTTAAAGTGTCAGTAATAAGACAAAAAAAAATATGAAAGCTGTGTTCTTCTCTTCACAGTTTGATTAGATATATATAAAAAAATTACCATTTCATATCTTTTCCAACAAACATTTCAAATGAAATTCTGGATTTTGATTTCATTACATCAACTGTAAATATCTTGTTGCATTAATAAAATATCATCTTCCTAAAATATATTTAATGGATACCATAGAATAATTCACTATGCACAGTTACTGGCAAATCTATCAATAGTTTTGCATGTTGGACCTTGCCATATATTTTTAATTTTGGAGTAGCAGATAATTCTCTGCACCTGCGTTTCCCCATTTGTTCTGACATTTGCAGCTGTTTTCTGTCCTACTTAAAGTGTTAGTCATTTTGCTAGTAGTATTCATCAGATCCTCAGCTCATCCTTTTTCTCCTCACCTCATTGTTATCGGTCTCTGAAGTTCATTAAATTCTATGAGACTAAGGGCCCGATCTATTCTCAAATAACGAGCGCTAAACTGCACATGTGAGCTAAAAGTATTCCTTGAGAAATTATCAGGTGCATTGCTGCTAAACGAAAACAATTTAATATCTTAGAATTAATGGAAAAGCAGTTCAAACCAGTTCAAACAGGAGTTCTGGGTGTGATAATGGATATAATGAAGGAGGAAGCCTTGGAGCCAGAGAACGGTGTGGTGAATACAAAATAAAACATAGATAAACTATAGCAGAGAAATATTTTCACTGTCTAAAGAAATTTATTTTGAGAGGTCATCAGTGAAAAGGTAAATTGTGTAATTAGCAAAACTAGAAGCTAAGCAAGTGGAAAGATCCCCCATTAAATCTTATGAACTTGTATGAATGCAACAGATAACATTCTGTGATGTGCAGATTGTTGAAAAAGTAGAAATATGACCCACGTAACCAAAGCCCTGCAAACCAAGGTAGGGTCATGATAATGTGCTTCGCAAAGACACCATCAAAGGGACATTGAAGGACAAAATCCTTCAAGATCGCTTTAAGGGCTCCCTGTGGTATTCTGTTACAACCGAATGGCTGTTTAGGTTTACAATTTGGCTAAAATTGATGGTGGCAGAAAATAAAACATTATTTCTTTAATTGTAGGGGTTCCTAGTGCAGTTACAATACCCACTGAACTACACTTGCCATAAAATTTGAAGAACAGCTAAATGCGTGGTACTAAAAGTGAAGTGGTGCCAGGATCTTTGTTACACTAAAGGAGGTTTTAAGAAACTTCACGATCCCGTTACATTTTAGTGGGAATGGAGCTGAATTAAACTAAAGGGAGGCCTTGATCCTGTATAAAGAAGGCTTAATGCAAAATACAACGACTAAAATATCTAGGATTGCTACTGTTGACTGCTCTATAATGGCATAAAACATTATAGAGGATATAGCATGTGTTTGTCACAGGCTTTTCGGCATCAGCATCACAGCATATGGGACTCAAAGAAGCTACAACAACTATAAAGAAAGCTGACTGTGACCTGGAGGCTGGTTCTAATTTTGTAGAGCTTATAAACGGCACGTTCAAAAATAGCAATACTACAATAACAGTTTCCCTTTTGCCATGTATACAGGACAGTGAATGTCTCACAAGTTTTGGAAAATTACCGGTACTAATCATCCCATTTAGATTCTGCAGAAGAAAAGCAGCTTAATTGTGTTTATAAATAAGTGCCATGTTCAGTAAACTGTGAACTGCTGAGGGACATTTTCACTGCCAAGTTCACTGCAGTGCACTGGGAGTTCAGCTCCCATTGGAGATGCCCAGAATGCACTGCAAGAGGCTCAAAGCTTCACTAGCCTGCCGAGTGGAAGAAACCACACTTCTGCCCTTAATGTGCCCCTAACAAACCCTCTCCACTGTTATCCTGCAGGCTAAACTCAGATGAAGCTTGGAGATTATTTCAGTGGATGCAATGCTGCAGAACAGTTGAGTTCTCAGGAACTTCAGGGTTAGGGGAAGGGGGGGGGGGAAACAGTTTTGTTTGATGTTGGATTTAGTAGAGAAGGAAAAAATTAGTTTAAGAATGGAAAAAAGTTAAAGTAAAGCAACCAATCCCTGGTACACTTTAATGAGAAAGCTTTTCAATAAAGGTAACAAGGAACTAAATCCTCAAATGTAAGAAGGCAGTATTCCAAGAAAGACAAGGAAATGTAACCATTGTCTAAAATAACATAAGCCCTTATTTTCTGTAGCAAAGCTCCTCCTTTCTAATGTTAAGCAAGCTTTAACTTTGTGATGTTAAATCAGAACATAAAGACAAAAATCATTCATAGCTAAGGTATTTTTATGTTTCAGCGTGATTGAAAATGAGAAAGGCTTCACTCAAAAGGGCAATTGGTTTTTATTTTTTTAAAATTTACATTAAAAGAACAGTTTTGACTGACATTTTAGTAATTTATTCTTATTAACTCTAGTGGTCTCATTTCTGAACCTTAGATATAAACATAACAGGGCCTAAAACTTGGGTACGCTAACTTCCCTGCAAATGTTATCATTTGAATTATTTTGTTCTTGAGATGATTTTCTATTCCTACAGTAAAGGTTTTTCGTGTGTAAAATTTTTGGATATTTGACATATATACACTCTTTTTTTTATAGATACCGTGCAATATTTTATTAATGAGACCCCAGATCTTTGTGGTTGGAAGGCCTCCTCTCCATAAACCACTTTCTCCACAGATTCTGTGATGTGACAAATCCAAAAATTATTCATTTCTATTTATAAAAACATGGTTAGCGAGTATAGAAGATAATTCCCACATAAATCTGTAATCAGTTTGAATATTATGGAGCTTAACTGCCACATCTATTCCTCGGGACGTACTGTATGTGGTGCCTCCTAGTTTGCAGCTTCATACAGTCACAAAAAGACTACAGTAGTTATTGTTCTATTAACAAGGATTTTCAAATCCAAACAATAGCCAGTGCATAAAAAATGCTGCCCCTAGAGTAAGTGAGACAGCTTGGTGTCATGTTATATTGCACAAGTTAAAAACTTTCTTCCTTTAACAATGTGGTGGTTTCTCCGTTGTATTACTGTACGGACAGTTCATATTTCCATTTATAATCAATTTAGCTGAATAAATGCATGTTTGACACAATAGCTCTTGAAATAGTAAGATATTTTTTTCTAAATTTAAAACAACAATGAAAAATAAATGAAAAAGTATAAAGACAGATTTTAGATTCTGTTTTTTTAGGGAGACTACCTCATTTTGAACACTGTAAAAACATGAAGTTTTTATAAATGCATTAGTAAAACACACTGACTTTGCTGGTTAGGATCTGCCCCACAGAGCGAAGTGTCAGTGAGCCGCTAGGTGCTTACTAATGTTCAGTCATCAATTTGGAAAATGAAGCGGAAACCCAAACTGTTGTCCGGTCACCGGCAGGAAAAAATGTGATGTGGATTCAGGAGGGAATCCACTAACAGCACACAGAGTCACACAGATGAGGCGAAAAGTGAGGGTGAATCATGGGACATAAAGGACAGAGTGTCTGCTGAGCAGCAGAGCATCAAAGCTGAACGTAACCTACTTCCTAAAGGACTGTTTGCTTTTCTAACTGCTCTGACAGTAATCTATACACATACATTTAACAACATACATACATAAAACACTGACAAACTAATGCCTGTGGGAAATTTCAGAAATAAAGTCACACTTGCATCATGAACTGTAGTGATGAAGACAAAGACAGCTGTTACATTATTCCTTTAAAATGTATCAATTTTTTCTTAGAAAATGGATTAGACAAATAAATTGATCAAAAAAATAACACTATTTAGGTAAGTTACTTTGAGATTTCGCTACAGATATGACATCTGTCTCATTTACATCCTTGGAGGTTAACTGATCAGTTACATTTACTTACATAATAAGTGGTACTCAAAGGGATTGGAATCCTTTAAAGAAAATTGATGCAAACACAGTGCTGCTTTGGGTAAAAAAATGTAGAACCTATTTCAAGAATATACAACAAAATATAAAAAGTATTTGATTTCAATTTTACAAAAATACATCTTATTACACAATTTCTTTTATAAATAAAGGTTATGCTCCAATGAAAATGAAGTAAGTGCACTCCGTAAAACTGCATAATTCTGATAAACTTTGGCTTTCTCTTCTTGCTCTGTTAGTGTATTAAAGTTTGCAGGAATCTCCTTCTGCCCAGTCCTCTGAAGGTCCAAGGCAATGATTTGCTACTATTTTTGTATTCTTGTCCCACTGATGGCCCAGTTTTAGTAATAGAAAGTTTAAACTTTCTATTTCTATTTTTTTAGGACAAATGGGCTCAAATTTTAAATGATTGGTCTACACAGTTGGACTTAAACGTTGCAGAATCAATAGCCCTCTATGTCTAACAATGGTTCTCTAATCAGGTCCTCATGCAGTCCCATTCTCCCTTATGTTTCAGATGTGTCTCTGCTTCAGCGCACCTGATTCCAGAGACTGCATTATCTCCTCAGTATGCCATCAGGTGATATCTCCTGTATGTTGTTAGTCATCTTTTAATTGCTGTGTGAAGTGTGGCAGCGGGGAATAAGAACCACTCCTTATATGCAAGATAAAATCATAAGTCTTTCACCGCCAACTCCAAAAGCTGTTATTGGGTAATTCATCCTCTGCTTGAAAAAAGGCTTACCATATCCTTTGACTCATCTAAACTTATTGCTGGTTTCTTATCACTTTGACATTGTTTCTGTTTGTTTTTGAGTTGTTTTCAAGCAACATATTTAATTTAGTTGTGTTGATCTAAAGAGAAACACAAGGAAACAATTCAGGTCATAATAATATAACAAATTAATAGTCAAAATGAATCATAAATCACCATTTCTGCCGAATAGAATCTTGAGGGCTCGAGGACAAGGGATAGTGACAGTTTCTCCAAATTCAGCTCGGTCCCAGCAGGTTATTTTGTCCCAGTGTCCTTTGCATCCCGGCACTGTCCAACAGAAAGATAATGCATTAGCAAAGGTTGTCACTCATCTCAATTCAGTTTTTGAATATGAGCTTAATTGAAAACAAAGGAAAAGTCCAGGTTCATTCACTTTAGGTTGAGTTGTAATTTAAAATGACAAAAACATTGCATATATTCACTGAATAAAAATTATAAATAAGAAATTCCTCTCAGATTTTTGTTTTTGGCACACCCACATTTATTAATACTTAAAATTGTTTAATTCACACACAGTTGTAACACATCAGCTACAGACACCGAACATTGTCCTATTTTTCCCAAGACATTTAGCTTGGCACGCTCTGGACTGTTGAAGAAAGATTGAATGTCATTGAGGGATTGAAAGTTCTGGCAAGACAGAATATTGTAGCAGCTAAAAAGTCTGGTAAAGGATTAAGAAGATCCACAGCCCGCTCTTGTATTAACAATAAACGCCTTTAAGTATTTCACTGTTTGTCTCCACTGAGTTCTGGCTCCTGTGTTCTGAGCTTATGACAGAATAATCTGGCCAAATAAGCACCCATTGGTAGACAGACAGGGTAGTTCTGAGTTTTAACAGTGTTTTATTTTTTTGTTTTCTTTCTGCTCCAGTCTGGCATGCATGGAGATTCTGGATTGTTTCGGGCTAATTCTGTGTCTGCATCTCCTGCTGTCAGACACTGGGAGATTAACCCCTGAACTGTTTTGGGGGTTAAAATGATTGGGTTTCCAATTTCTGCTCATCTAATCAACCTGCTCCTGCTTCTATATACAGTATGCAGCTCAGTCCCAGCTATCAGGGCCAGATTATTGTTGGTGATGCTGATGCTCTCGTTCTAGTGCTCATTCTCAGGGGCCAGTAAAGAGACCTTTTTTTTTTGTGTTCCGTAGTGTTCCTGATATCCTGATTCTGACCTGCCTCTTATCCACTGAGCATGCCCTGTTCCTGCCTGGTCTCAGTGAAGAAGGTGTTCCATAGTGTTCCTGATTTCTTGGACTCCTGCTTGTCCTCTCCTGCAACTGGGACACACTTGGCGGCACCCCTTGCATCTTGTTGACAGCTCAAAGGCTGGATCCTACCTCATTTTCTGGAGATGGACTGAATTGTATTACCAGGTTAGTGACTCATATACATAATTATCCTTTGTCAGATTATCTTGGCCCCTAATCTGTGTTTTTTCTCCAACCAGAGTTTTCCAGTGAGGGACGGTGCCCTGCCCTGGCCACTGATAATGCAGATCCACAGTCCGATCTGTTTTTAAATAAATGCTTTGAATTATGCCACTGTCTGTCTCGCCCTTAATACTGGGTCCTTTTGTCCTGTGTCACGACAGAAGTCTCCAAAAAAAAAGGCCAAGAAATTCCTAAAATTCTCTAACAAGGCCTACCGTATAGCCATTTCATTCTCCTTTAAATATGAATGTGTGTGGTTAATCAACTAGAAGGAAACAGAATGCACAAAAGTAACTTTCTTGAGGAAAATGTGAGATATGTAAAACTATCTAAAAGCTGAAGCAGAACTAAATTCTGCAACATGACAATGACTCAAAACATACCAGTAAATTCAGTAAGGAGTGGATGAAAACAAAAAAAAATGAGTAGCCCTAGGTGAAGTAGTACTAAAGTTTCAGGTAACCTGAAAAACACTAAACATGCAAGAAGCAACAAAAGTCTCATGCCAAAGTGGGTAAGGCAAGGCAAGGCAAGCTTATTTGTAGGGACCATTCAAAGTGTTTTAAATAAATTAGACAAAAAAAATAGAAGAAAAATAAAAGCAGAGTAAAAGCAAATAAAGATAAAACATCATAAAAGCAGACAGTAAAACAAATAAAACAAGTCTCAACAAACCTCAGTTAACTTCAACCTCAGTTAACTGTTTAACCTCAAGGGTCAGAGGCAGTTATTGGCAGTGCTTGGACGTTAGTCTTCTAATTGTAGAAAATGATGGTGCATGCGCATACGATCTGTTCAAAGCATCTAGTCAACACACTGATGGGTTCATAGTTACCTGAGGACATTGTAATGTAAAGCTGTGTGTCATCTGCATAGTTATGGTTACTGATCTTGTTGTTTGCTATAATCTGAGCTAAGGCAACCATGGAGATGTTGAATAAAAGGGGGCCCATAATGGAGCCTTGAGGAACCCCTCATGTGCCCCGTGGTTCTTTCAGAGTATGAATTTATATAGATGTCATTGAACACCTTAATCAGAGCAGTCTCTGTACAGTGCTTGACACAGAATCCTGACTGAAAGACTTTAAGGCAGCTTGAAATGATTAAGAAAGCATTTAACAGTTAAAATACAACTTTTTTTCACTAAGCTTACAGATAAATGGGAAGTTTAAGATTGGCCTCCAGTTTTGCAGGCTGAATTTGTCCACGTTTCTCTTTTGCAACAACAACTTGATAATTGCTGTTTTTAAGGCCTAGGGGACAGCACCCAAAATAAGGGATGTGTTTATGATTTGAATCAAATCAGCACCTAAAACAGGAAAAAAACCTTTTTAATAAAACATGTGAGTAAAACATCAAGCCTTCAGGAAGAGGAGCTTAGTTGCTAAACAGTTTCTTCTGAACGTTTGCAGTTTGTTTGGCTGAATTGGGACAGTTTATTTTAACTGGAGACAGTATTGTTACTGAAGTTGGCCTTGATGTGTAGACTGCTTTTCTAATAACTTGTATTTTCTCAGTAAACATTGCAAAGTCATTGCAGGCCTTCTTAGATTGGAGTTTATCGGCCATACACATTGTTCTCATTCCCAAGTCGTCACATATTGACGCAGAGGGTACCCCTCGCATCAGTCTGTGACATGCAGGGTAAATGACAGGTTGTGGACAGTGTATCACAGGACCCCAAACAAAAAAACGTTGCCCTATAAACTTACTTAGGTAGCTTTAGGAGTGTATGGTAACATGTATAGTACTGTTTCTTTAGGATGAGGGGTTAGGTTAAGGGATGATAGGTTAGTGGTAAGTTTTTACTTCACAGCTCATTGAAAAATATTTTCAAGTTCCTGATACAGCCTGGCATGAACTCTGCGCAGCAGTTACTGATGACAGGGGTATCCCGTCATCTCAGTATCTGACGTGTAGGAGACTTGACTAAGCGACAAAATGTAACAAGCTGGGATTGAGATTGTATAGGCCACAGAGGGTTTGTTGGCAAATAAGCTGCGAGTATTTTTGTTTTCATTGATAATCTCAGGGAAGAAAGATGCTCTTATATCTTTTAGTTGTAAGTTATATCTGTTAGGTTTATCTTTATAAATTTCATAGTAAAGTCCATTATTTCACCAACTTAATTAAGGTTTTTGGCATTCCCCCTTTTTTCTTTTCTTGCTCTTGGAGCCTTTCTCCGTACAGATTTCATCTTCCCAGAGACAAATTTCACTTTATATGGAGCACTGGAATCAATGATGCATAAACAATTTGAATAGAATTATCAACAAGATTATCTACTGAGTGGAGAGCAGTGGAAAGTAAGTGGAAGCAGGGGGGTAAGTCTGGGTAAACATTTTATTTGTACTGTTCTTGATAATATGCTGTCTTGGGGTGGGAGTTGAGTTTTCATGTTGAATGCACAGATTCAGCTGTAGTGTTGCATTTGATACAGGAGATTGTGCTATGGAAGAGCTTGTTGGGTTCCAGTTGGAGGGGAGATTATTCTGTTGTGATTTCACACCTGTTTGTTGGGGTTTTAGGAGTGGTCACTGTACTCCAGAGCAATGATGGATGTGCTGTATGTTTCCCCATTACCTCATCGACCA
>NW_015150889.1:190647-191563 GCF_000732505.1 Cyprinodon variegatus
GATTTCACACCTGTTTGTTGGGGTTTTAGGAGTGGTCACTGTACTCCAGAGCAATGATGGATGTGCTGTATGTTTCCCCATTACCTCATCGACCATTTGGGCTGTCTTTGTTATTGATTCATTCTGTTCTTGCTCCCGTTCCAAGAACTCATATTCCAAGGCCTCAGCAGAGTGACGTCTATCATCATGAAGATTATTTTTTCCAGATTTTCCATTCACAATGTGTACTTTGTTCAGGTAGTAGAAAATGTTTGGACCAAAAGGTCTTGCACATGATCTATCAGACAATATTAATTGGTTAAAACGGATTGGTTTGTTCAGACTGAAGTCAAAGAAGTTTTAAGGGTGTACACTATCTGAAGGTACATATGTGATCTTGTGCGGTTAAGTTAAGCACTATACATCAAGAGGTTCACAAGGGCAGCGCCAATCCTCCAGGAATACAACAAATAAGCTCTATGCAGAGATAGCTCTTCTAGTTTTCAGCTTAAGTCCTAATGGGTGCTATGGTGTAGATGGCAAACAGTGAACATGGCTCTTTAGTGATAGATGAGTGGAGACAGAGTGTGGGATAAAATAAAGCTTGGCTAAAGGTCTTTTGTGACCGAGGACTGTAGTGGGGCAGTGAAAACGCTATAAAAAGAAGTCTTTAATAACAGAAAGAGAGCAGCTGCCCAGGCTGAATTTGACAGTTCTATACAGTATTGCTCAGCTGGAGGTCAGAAATGAATAATTGCTGTTTTTTCAAGAAATATGAAAGATCCTGACACATCAAGTGTTGAGTTCTGAGGTCAAAAGGAGCAGCATTGAAGTGATAGATTTAAAAAATCGGAATGAATTCAGAAATCATCTTATATCTTCCTTATATTTCCTCACAATAAAATAAAATGCTGAAAAACACTTGATAAGCGCCATT